>NC_079455.1:3376643-3476643 GCF_903798145.1 Danio aesculapii
AGGACAGACCTGAGAGGACAGATGGAGTTAGTGGGACGAAGTCTGAAGTAGAAATGCAGAGAGGCGGGATACTGTATTACAGCAGGTCATGCGGTATTGATCTCCACCGCTTCACAAAATGTGCATGTACTGTACAACAATAATCTAATCTCCATCCATTTATTTTTTCAGCGTATCTCGTCAGTATAAACCATGAATGGATACATTTGGGTTCTTTTATTCTTAAAATGCCTGAAGCTCTTGCCTATTTTTATCTAAAATGGCAACATATTCTCACTCCCGACTCGTCATGTTGACGCTCAGTCCAGTTTTGTTTTATGATACGTGGGGTTCACTTATGTTTTTGGTTATTCACATTATGTGTTCCATTAAATGGTTCGCACGCACTTGTAAAATATGAATCATTTTAGAAAAATGCATACTTTTTGAAATATTTTGAAGTACCTATGCCACACCTAACCCTAAACCTACCCACTTCCCAACAACATACATAAGCAGAAGGCAAATAAAAGTGAAGTAACGTGTATTTATTTATTTTATTTTTTATTATTAGAATATACAAAAAGGTACACAATTTGAGATAAAAAACAACAACAACACAGTCAGATACTGGCTGGTGCGTGTGTGTGTGTGTGTATGTGTGTGTGCATGTAAAAGTAACTTGTTAAACAGGTCAGAGTACATACAAAAGGAACAATAACAGTCGATAAATGAAGCAAGTAACATATATATATAATATATATATATAAATCAGAAAAGAAACCAATCCGTAAAATTGGTTGGGTTCAGGGAAGGAGGAGGGTGGGTCGGCCAGCCGATTGGCCGGTCGCCCAGTCAAACATTCAGCCAGTCGGACAGACGGTCGCTCGACATTGGCCTCTGGTGGGTTTACGCAAGAACAGCGCGGGTGCTAACGGCACTTGCGAGAGACATTTGAGAAGTGAAAAAGCGCACACAGTGGCCTCTCGCGGATTAGCGAAAAGAAAAACTGCAAAAATACGTACCTCCCGGGATGTATTTCGCGGTCTCCAGAAACATTCACGGGACTACGTTTTCAGAATGAGCCTGGGTTGGATATAATGATAGTAATAATGACAGTAAACGAGCAAGAAAGGACAACAGTAATAATCATTAACAACAACCTCTACAATAATAATAATAATAAAAATAAATCAAGAGTACTACACCAACTACTACTACAGAGAGTTTCTAATGTTACAACTATTACTACTGCTACTACAGCCACAACAACTACTACTACTACAACAATGTCTGCTACTACTGATACTATTACAACGACTACTACCACTGATACTACTACTACTACTATCTACTACTACTGAAACTACTACAGCAATGACTGCTACTACAACATCTACATCAACAACATCTACTACTTCTGATACTACTACTACTACTACACATCTACTACTTCTGATAACACTAAACCAACAACATCTACTACTACAGAAACTACAACTGCTACTTCAAAAAAAAAAAAAAAAACCAACACAACTACAACTACAACCGCTTCTACTACTATGACTACTACTACAAAAACTACAACAACTACAACTACCTGAATAATGACAATAGTAGAAATACTTGTAATAATGATAATGAGGAGATAACAGGAGGACAAGTCAGGACAGTAATATTAATAATGATAACAAAAGTAGAAGTAATAATATTAATGATAATAGTGAGGTGGTGAAAAACCCATATAAAAGCAATACAAACAAGTCAAGTTGTATTCCAAGTCCTGTGAAGCCATACGCTGAATTTATGCGAAGAATGACGTGATTTATAAAGTTTCAATTGTGGGAGACGATCGTGCTCCCGCTCGCTGATATCCAATAAGATACTCGGCACATTAAAATGACGCGATTGGTCTCGAGACACAGAAGGCGCCAACAGCATTCAACAACCGAAGCTGATGTGAGATGGTTTTCCATAGGTTATATTTTAATTTATCGCTATACCGTGAGTGGAGTTGGCGAACGCATTAATTCTTCCTGAAATAATTCTTGCTGCCTCAGAAGATTTGGAATATACAAATCTTTTTAATAAACTGTAACTGTAGTTGTATCCGCCTGCTATATCCTGTGTTTTATATTGACAAACGGTTGGGTTTAGTGCTAGGAGTTGGGTAAATGTGTTCGTAGTGTAACACAAGTGAAATAGTTTTGACTGACTTGATAATAAAAATTATTTTTAAATTTGTAGCAAATACCATGTTTAATTTTTATGTTATTTCGTACTGTATGTTTACATTAGTTTTGTTCTTAATATTTTTTTAATATATATATATATATATATATATATATATATATATATATATATATATATATATATATATATATATATATATATATATATATATATGGTGAACCAACAATTAATTTTTTTTCTTCAAAATGTAGCTTTTTTTTATGTAACCACTGTTACATTCAGTATGGGGGTGTGCAAGAGATCTGCAAAGAGGATGGAAACATCAACAGCCTGAGGTATCAAGACATTTGTGCTGCCCATTACTGTCACGGATTGGCCAGGCTCTTCCACCAACATCACGCATCGAGCACCTTCACCTGAGTATTAACCACGCACAGCTGCACCCAATCACTCCCATTCACTATATAAGCACACACCTCACTTCACTCATTGTCCGGTCTCGTTCCTACGAAGCGGACTCTGAGTGATACACCTCCTGGTTATCACTCCCCTTTGATCTCAGCATTTTGTACTTACCATTACTCTGTTTCCTTCCAGTCTGTCCAGTGTTCCCGGTGTCCTGTCAACGTTGTGTGTATCGTCAGTCTGTCTTCCCCGCAAGCCCTCTGGTGTGTGCATTCGGTCATCCTCAGTGTCTGTCATCCCACCTGCCACCAAGGATCATCAGTTCCACCGAACTCCATTTACATTTCATATATCATCCTTTACTGCTCAACTGTTGGAATAAACATCATTTATACTTACTCGTCTTGTTTGTCCGTCTGCTTCAATAACAGAAGACCGGACCTACAACTATCAACAGCATGAGCACTCACGATCCCCTTCAGGAGTTGGTGGATGCTTTGAAGAGAGTGCTACTACCATCTGCTCCACTTCCCGAAGCACCACCAGCACCGAGCACTTCTTCACCGTCCACCCACTCATCCAGTCCCATGGCTCGACCAGCGCCCTACTCTGGCGGGGCGGAGGAGTGCAATGGATTTCTCTTACAATGTTCTCTGGTATTCACTATGCAACCCGAGTTATACCCTACAGATCGGTCCAAAATTGCTTTCATCATTTCCCTTCTCTCTGGATCGGCTCTTCGGTGGGCTGAAACCATCTGGCAACAGTCTGGGCCGGTAACAAATTCCATTCAGTCATTCACCCAGTATTTCAAGGAGGTTTTTGGTCGCGCGGATGCTGAAGTAGCAGCCGGAGAAAAGTTATACCATCTCAAACAGGGAGCCATGTCCACTCAGGAGTATGCTCTCAGATTCCGAACTCTGGCTGCTGCGAGCGGATGGAATGAGCGATCCCTCCTCACAACCTACCGGCTCGGACTAGAGCCCAGCCTCCGGTTACAGTTGGCCGCCCTAGACGACACGATGGGGTTGGAGAAGTTCATCCAACACTCTCTGCGCTGTTCCGATCGTCTGAGGGTCTACCAGCATGATACACCACCAGTATCCCAAGCACTCCTCCGTTCGCCAGAGCCAGCCGTCCCTCCAGAACCAGAACCAATGATCAAAGAATCTGGTAGACTCACGATCACTGAGCGACAGAGGAGGCTGACCCGGGGTCTGTGCATGTACTGTGGTGCCGAAGGACATGTCAGGCTGGACTGTCCCATTCGTCCAGCACGCTCTGTGGTGAGTTTGTTCAGTTCTCCCATTGAAAAGATGCATCCTCTCACCACTAATGTCCAGTTAACTACCCCTTCTGTCTCAGTTTCAGTCACGGCCCTCATCGACTCCGGGTCAGCTGGAAATTTCATCTCGCACGCCCTCTGTCGCCGACTCCAGCTTAACACCGAAGCCTCGACGCACGTCTACCAGATTCAACCCATAACCAACGATATCCATTCTCAGGCACGTATCCATCGAAAATGTGAATCCGTCAATCTCCAAGTAGGACTGCTCCACAAAGAGGAGATTCAATTTCTGGTTCTGGAGGGTGCATCGATGGACATCATCTTAGGGCGCCCGTGGCTGGTGAAGCACGATCCCATCCTCTCTTGGGGCACAGGAGAAATAAGGAGATGGGGTGAAGAATGCAGATCCAGCTGTTTTCCCGATCTACCCTTACAAATTCAAAGACCCCTTACTGTCTACGTCACGTCTGTCGAAAGTCCAGTCGAGAAACGATCCATTCAGATCCCGAAGATCTACTCCTCATACGAGGACGTATTTTGCCCCAAGAGAGCTTCCCAGCTACCTCCACATCGGCCATGGGACTGCGCCATTGACCTGCTTCCAGATGCTCCTATGCCCAGAGGTAGGATCTACCCGTTGTCCCTTCCGGAAACAAAGGCCATGGAGGAGTACATTCAGGAGGCTCTGAGTCAGGGGTATATCCGCCCTTCCACGTCACCCGCTGCCTCAAGTTTCTTCTTCGTAGCTAAGAAGGATGGAGGGCTGCGGCCATGTATCGACTACCGAATCCTAAACCAAGGTACCGTCAAATTCCGCTATCCCCTTCCTCTCGTCCCGGCGGCCCTGGAACAGCTCAGATCCGCCAAAATTTTCACCAAGTTGGACCTCCGCAGCGCCTACAACCTGGTGAGAATACGTGAGGGGGACGAGTGGAAGACTGGGTTTGTGACCCCTACTGGACACTACGAGTATCTGGTCATGCCCTATGGTCTGGTTAACGCCCCCTCCGTATTCCAAAATTTCATCCACGAAGTCCTCCGGGAGTTCCTCCATCTCTTCGTCATAGTCTACATCGATGATATCCTGATTTACTCCCGGAGTGAGGCCGAACATCGCCACCACGTTGCGGAGGTCCTGAAAACCCTCAGGAGACATCATTTGTATCTCAAGGCTGAAAAATGCTCCTTCCACTTACCATCTGTTCAGTTCTTGGGGTACATCATAGATCAGAGAGGGGTTCGTATGGACGAGGGGAAGGTTACCTCTGTCATCTCCTGGCCAGAACCCAAAACCATAAAGGAACTCCAACGTTTCCTAGGATTTGCCAATTTCTATCGACGTTTCATCCATAATTACAGTCTCATCACCGCTCCGCTCACCACTCTGTTAAAAAACAAACCCAAAACACTACCCTGGCCTCCCGAACGTCGCAGCCTTCCAAAACCTCAAAGACTCCTTCACTCAAGCTCCACTCCTGACTCATCCTGATCCTGACTTGCCTTTTGTGGTCGAAGTAGATGCATCGACCACCGGAGTGGGAGCCATCCTATCCCAGTACCACGGTACTCCCTCATTACTCCATCCGTGTGCCTATTTCTCCCGGAAGCTCAGCCCGGCGGAAAGGAACTATGACATCGGAAATCGAGAACTTCTTGCCATCAAGCTCGCCCTGGAGGAGTGGCGACACTGGTTGGAGGGGGCCAAACATTCGTTCCAGGTAATCACAGATCATAAAAACCTACAGTACTTAAAAGATGCTAAAAGACTCTGTCCTCGTCAGGCCCGTTGGTCATTGTTCTTCTCCAGATTCCAGTTCTCTATATCATATCGACCAGGATCAAAAAATATCCGAGCAGACGCACTTTCTAGAATTCACGACCAGCATGAAACCATTGAGACACCGGCCAAGATCCTTCCCGATCAGATCACTATCTGTCCCATCCAATGGTCCGCTCCAACAGTAGTTGCCACTCCAGAATCCAGAACTCCGCCGGGCTGTCCCCCCAATCGACGCTTCATCCCTGAAAATCAACGGGTAGATCTCATTCATTCCAGCCATACATCTCTGGGCACAGGGCATCCTGGGGCCAACAACACCCTCTCGCTGCTATCCCAACGCTTTTGGTGGCCGAACATGGCGAGGGATGTGAGGAGATTCGTCCAAGGCTGCAGAGAATGCGCTATGTCAAAGAGTCCCCGACATCTACCTGCTGGCAAACTCCATCCCTTGCCCATCCCAAACCGCCCCTGGTCACACCTAGGAGTTGACTTCATGACAGACCTCCCATTGTCTGAAGGTAACACCTGCATTCTAGTCATCGTAGATCGATTCTCAAAATTCTGTCGATTGATTCCTTTGAAAGGTCTACCCACAGCCCTAGAGACCGCCGAAAACCTGTTCAACCACGTCTTTCGAAATTTTGGGTTACCAGAAGATATAGTCTCGGACCGAGGACCCCAATTTATCTCCAGACTATGGAAAGCATTCTTCAGACTCCTAGGTGTGACCGTAAGCCTCTCGTCTGGCTATCACCCTCAAACCAACGGCCAGACAGAGAGGAAAATTCAGGAAGTGGGGCGGTTCCTCAGGACCTTCTGTCACGGTCACCAAAACTCCTGGAGCCAGTTTCTGGGCTGGGCGGAATACGCCCAGAATTCCCTGCGGCAACCTACCACCGGACTTACGCCATTCCAATGTATCCTAGGGTTCCAACCTCCACTCTTTCCATGGGATGGCGCACCATCTGATGTCCCCGCAGTGGATTACTGGTTCCGGGAGAGCGAGAGAGTCTGGGACGATGCTCATCACCATCTTCAGAGGGCAGTACGCAGAACAAAGGAGGTATCCGATAAGAGGAGGATTCCAGGTCCCATCTATACTCCAGGGCAGAAGGTCTGGCTTTCCACTCGAGATATCCGTTTGCGACTGCCCTCCCGAAAACTAAGTCCCAGATTTGTTGGTCCCTTCACCATCCTGGAACAGGTCAACCCCGTCACTTATAAGTTACAGTTACCTCCACAGTACAGAATCCACCCCACATTCCACGTGTCCCTTCTAAAACCCTTTCACGATCCTCTGATTCCCTCCACAGAGCCTGGTCATGAAGAGGAACCTCCTCCCCCACTGATGTTAGAAGAAGGGGCCATCTACCAAGTCAAGGACATCCTACGGTCCCGGCGTCGTGGTGGTCAGCTTGAATACCTCGTTGACTGGGAAGGATACGGTCCCGAAGAAAGGTCATGGGTCCCCAGATCCGATATATTAGATCCCGCACTTATGGAAGAGTTCCACTCCAATCACCCAGAATTTCCAGCACCTCGAGGACGAGGTAGACCACCACGACGTCGGAGGTTCAGGCCCTCAGGAGCGGGCCCTGGGGAGGGGGGTAATGTCACGGATTGGCCAGGCTCTTCCACCAACATCACGCATCGAGCACCTTCACCTGAGTATTAACCACGCACAGCTGCACCCAATCACTCCCATTCACTATATAAGCACACACCTCACTTCACTCATTGTCCGGTCTCATTCCTACGAAGCGGACTCTGAGTGATACACCTCCTGGTTATCACTCCCCTTTGATCTCAGCATTTTGTACTTACCATTACTCTGTTTCCTTCCAGTCTGTCCAGTGTTCCCGGTGTCCTGTCAACGTTGTGTGTATCGTCAGTCTGTCTTCCCCGCAAGCCCTCTGGTGTGTGCATTCGGTCATCCTCAGTGTCTGTCATCCCACCTGCCACCAAGGATCATCAGTTCCACCGAACTCCATTTACATTTCATATATCATCCTTTACTGCTCAACTGTTGGAATAAACATCATTTATACTTACTCGTCTTGTTTGTCCGTCTGCTTCAATAACAATTACATTACAAACCACAGGAGAGGGCAAATTCTCCAGCAGGATAGCGCTCCTCATACTTCAGCCTCCAAATCTCATACTTCAGCCTCCAAATCAAAGTTCCTGGAAGCAAAGAAGGTCAAGGTGCTCCAGGATTGGCCAGTCCAGTCACCAGACATGAACATTATTGAGCATGTCTGAGGTAAGATGGAGGAGACACTGAAGATGAATCCAAAGAATCTCAATGAACTCTGGGAGTCCTGCAAGAACGCTTTCTTTGCCATTCCAGATGACTTTATTAATCAGTGAATTGAGTCATTGCAGAGATGTATGGATGCAGTCCTCCAAGCTCATGATGGAGTCAGACACAATATTCATTCTGTTTCCACTGCAGCATGACCACATATTCTATACTGTATGTTATTTATGTGACAAGACTTTTGTCTAAGTAAAGTCAGACCTTACTGTCCTAATTAAATCATTAATAATCAAGGCATGATCATCTTTTATTTTGGCACAATAAGCGTAATATAGAGGCCTTTGCCTTTTATATGAGCCACTTCTGATACCAAATGATCAACTAGAAGTCAAGTTAAGTTGTTCTTAAAACTTGGATTGGCGACAAGACTTTTACTCAGGTAGTGTATGGCTAATTTTCATATTTGGATGGAAACATAGCTATTTTGGATACAAAAATTAGGAACCAAAACACATTTCTGTCCTCATGTATTCATCCTTCAAAACAGGTTTGAGTTCTTTCTTCTGTTGAACACAATGGAAGATCTAATAAAGGTACTGAGGGATGTTGGGAATTTAGTATTTTTGTTCCTACTATGGAAGTCAGTGCCTGTTTTTTTTTCCCTTCATGATATCTTTTACCTTCAACAAAAATTAATTGTCTGTCCCTTTAAGGCAGTATTCAAGGCAACAATAAAAGATCAGTGAGTTATTAAATCACTGCTGCAAAACTTTCCTTTTCTCAGAAAAAGTTAATGTGCAGAAAGGTCAATGATTCCAATAACCCACTGCTCAGAAATCCCTCAGAGAAATGACTCACGCTATCAAACCCAGAACAGTCACTGCAGAAAAACACTTGACTCTGTTCATATAATAAACAAGACTTCAACTGTTTTTTATATCAAGTTGTTGCATAACTGCATGTTAACACGTGTTTTTACACGGCTGTATGGAATACTTGATTCTGATTGGTCAGTGGCGACATTCCAAGGTATGATATTCCAAGATAACAACCGCTAAATAACACAGACCTATACGGGAACTTCGAATCATCTTGACTATCAGTGAACACGTTCAAATCTATATGAATTATGAATAATGTACAAGTTAGTGTATACTCCATCAGCTGTTTTCGTTTCTGTCAGCTTTGCATTTTTGACTGTTTGGCGCCATCTTGTGACTGAATAATGCACAGGTTAGTGTATACTCCATCAGCTGTTTTCGTTTCTGTCAGCTTTGCATTTTTGACTGTTTGGTGCCATCTTGTGACTGAATAATGTACAAGTTAGTGTATACTCCATCAGCTGTTTTCGTTTCTGTCAGCTTTGCATTTTTGACTGTTTGGTGCCATCTTGTGACTGAATAATGTACAAGTTAGTGTATACTCCATCAGCTGTTTTCGTTTCTGTCAGCTTTACATTTTTGACTGTTTGGCGGCATCTTGTGACTGAATAATGTACAAGTTAGTGTATACTCCATCAGCTGTTTTCGTTTGTGTCAGCTTTGTGTTTTTGACTGTTTGGCGCCATCTTGTGTCTGAATAATGCGCAGGTTAGTGTATACTCCATCAGCTGTTTTCGTTTCTGTCAGCTTTGCATTTTTGACTGTTTGGCGCCATCTTGTGACTGAATAATGTACAAGTTAGTGTATACTCCATCAGCTGTTTTCATTTCTGTCAAGCTTTGCATTTAATTAAAGAATTAATAAATTATTACGGCTCAGAACAATGTTTTGTGTCTAATTTGTGGCAAGTAGTTCTGTAATAAGAGGAATAAAGTACATCCAGGATGGTTGTTTTCACAGAATAAAAACCCTTCAGTCTTACAACAATGCTCCGCTTTGCATCAGGCTGCCAGTAACCTTCTGGATGTTCTTTATCCCTAAATTAATAAGTTCTTCCACTTTGATTGTAGTGTAAGTGATGTTTACTCTAATTGAGTCTGTACCTGAGGAGATCCATCCGAGCCGTTCTCCCTGGTCTTCCTCGCCAGCCTCTTCTTCTTCTTGTGCAGTGGTTTGGACTCCAGGATCATCTCCTCCAGCTCAAATGTGGGGTCACAGTTCAGACGCCGCCTCTGACATCATACAAACACTCATTTATATACATATACAGTTGTATATAACATAAGTTAAAATGATTCACCTTGATGTGATTTCTTTACAAATATTTCCCTAAGGATGTTTAACAAAGCAAGGAACGTATCACAGTATTTCCTGTAATATTTTTTCTTCTGGAGAAAGTCTTATTTGTTTTATTTCGGCTAGATTAAAAGCAGTTTAGAATAAAAAAATATCATTTTAAGGTTAATATTATTACCCCTCTTAAGCAATATTTGTTTTTCAATTGTCTACAGAACAAACCATCATTATACATTGTTTTGCCTACTTACCCTCCCAATCCAAGTTAACCTAATTAACCTAGTTAAGCCTTTAAACACATTATTGATATAGTATATAACCAAGCACATGTGGCCAGAACACAAACAAGTCGCATTTAATTTAGTGTTACACTTTAAAAAATCTAAATAAATCCAAGCAAAATGCAAACAGGCATCTCTAGCTCCACCCATGCCCCGCCTCTTTACCCATTTTTGGGTTTCGACAAGTACATTTCAACACCAAAGACGGTTTACACTTGGTATTAACATGCATCTTCATTAATCTAATATGGATATGACTGAAACTGCAATTCATCGACTGGCCACTGGGGGCTGGCTACAAAACCAGCGTAATGTCCATATTTTTTACAGTCTATAGATAGATCGATAGATACTCATGTGGTCGAATGCATTTAAACAACCACAAAAAAACCCTGACCTCATTTTTAAAAATTAAAGAACATAAAGAAATTAGGACAGTGGTCAAAAATGCAAAAAGAAGCGATTAAAATATAATTAGGACTAAATCTGAAAGGTATTTGATAAAATCACACTTCAAAATGACTAAATGTTATCAGATTAGATATGCCCAGACAGAAAAGTTTAACACTGCCTGTTCTTTTCTCAAATCTCACTTCACTTTTTTGTTGAGGCAGTTTCAGAATCCAGCAGTTTTGCAGAGCATTTCAAACAGCATAAAGCCACTTTCAGCTGTCAGATCTTCAATAGTAACCACATCAAAAGGATCGTTCCTAATGAATGTTTTTTCAGGGTTCAGCTGATGGACATTCCCAAGATTCACAGCTTCAAAAGCACTCGATCCAGACTAATTATCATAAATCTGAACAAGGCTTGCCAAGCGTAACGTAAATCGAAGTAGCTTCACCTGCAAAAACGCTCCGATTGTTTAAGCAGTCTTTATGCTTTTTATTTAATTACGTAGTTATTATGAACCTATTTAGGTTTTTGTATGGTTTATTAAGTAGCTATTGTACTGTATGTACAGTTAAATTATGTTTGCATAATAACCTACACTTAAAAAAAATCTGTTAATAATCATTTTCCATATTTTGTGATTCACTTGTGTTTATTTACTGTTGTTAATTGAATTATGAGAACTTTATCTCTGCTCTGTCAACTTTTAATGATGAAAATTTAACTCCACAGTTTACCAAAGTGACTTTTATTGACATTTTAGTAGTTTGAAACAATAAATTGTACAAGAAAGGTACTGGCAGTTTATTATTAGGCTTTTGTACCGTAATTTAAAACACCAATAGAGACAATATATTACTTCAAACTATTGAAAACGTCAGGATAACTCACCTTTTCAACCTTTTCAAGATTGAAAGCTGCTGGAGTTAAAATCAAGGTCCCATAATGCCAACCCAGGCTTATTCTGAAAACGTACCGCTATATACATTTATGGAGAGCACCAAATACCTCCCAGGAGCTACGTTTTTTTTGTAGTTTTTGTTTTTACGAATCCACCAGAGGCCGCTTGTGCACTTTTTCAGATCTCAAATTTCTCTCGAGTGCCATTCGTGCCTGCTGTTCTCGTGTTATCCACCAGAGGCCGCTGTCTGACCGATCGACTGACCCACCCTCTTCCTAAACCAAACCAAGTGTTTTCAAGAGCCCCGATTGACCCTCCCACCCCCTTCCATAAACCCAACTGACGGTTTTCAAAAGCAATCCAGAAAAAGAAAGCCTTCGTCTGATTTTTACCACGTTTTCAGATTTTACCACATACTCACTCTTTTTTTCACTTGTTTATCAAATTTTTTGGCTTCTGTTTTTATCTTACTCTTTGTCTTATTATTGTCTTATTTTATAACTTTCTGGAACCGTTCTTCACCAGACTTGAACCCTGTCGTCATGGTCAACTCCTCTCTGCGTCTCAAGTCTGCTGATGTACATGGCGAGCTACTGGACAAACTGGCGCAGGAAAGCCGTCCATATGGAGGTAAGTGTTGAGCTGGTAGCGCGAAAAGGAATAGCGTCATACCGCCCCGTAGTGTTCATTTTAAAGATGAAATACAGCCATACTGTACGTATCTCTGGCTGCATAATACACAATCTTTAGAAATGTATACAGGGCTACATTTTCAGAATGAGCCTGTGTTGCATAATGCAATTAAAGTATATATATATATATATATATATATATATATATATATATATATATATATATATATATATATATATATATATATATATATATATATATATACACACACACATACATATTTATTATATAATATATCTAACAACATGAACCACAATAGACAGAAAGCTGCTAATTAATAGATATTTTACAGTATGGATAGATATACTGTACCAAGAGAGTAGACAGGATAGCAACAGTTATGCAACTCTTACTTTGTCCAACAGTCAACTATTTCAGTTTTATTAATTAAACATGTACATTTTTATATATATATATATATATATATAAATGTATATATACACAAAATAAAATCTAAAGTAAATATTAAAAACAAAACAAAAGAAGAAAACTTCAATAACTAAATGAAATGTTCTCAATTTTCATTTTTTTCAAAAGCATTTTATACATTTTTTACCTTTTCTAGTGTGATTTTTGGTGAACTAATCAATCCAATTAGCAATATAAATTTTTTACTTGGATCTCGATTATAATATTATGGCTGAACCATCTTGATTTATGCATGATCACGTCTGAATGAGACTGTGCTGATTCAAATTCATATTCAATCAACAACTAACATCTGACAATCAAAACATTGACGGCGTTTACATGGATATCAGTAATCGAAGTATACGCCTTAATCTGACTAAGACAATAATATGATTGAGGTGTTTACATGAGCTGCTTTTTGGATGTTCCTTTCATGATCCCGTTTTACATGTTACAGCACATACTTACGTTATTGCCTCACCACGATATCCACATTTCTATCAGTGTTTCGTGCAGTTTCGGGTGTTTAATTTTTAATTTGACGACTTTAACTGCGGTTTGGAACTTTCACTTTTATTCAGGAACATTTCATGCATGGCCCTGTGACAAACCGAGGTATTGGATGCGCTTATAAAGTAAGGACTGCTGGAAGAGTGTTGTTTCAATGGAATTTGATACCGCACGCCGAATAGGAGAAAAAAAACCCCGCATTTGTGTGTCTGTGGTCTTTCACTGACTCGGTAGGTGTAGAATAGTGTCAAACAGCTGTGTGTGTGTGTGTATGGGATACCCTGTTACTAGATGTGGCAAAACATCCTACACTACGGTTATAGTTTGATTGCTGTGTTTACATGTCCATACTGTACTTCAGTAATGCCACTAAAATAGGAATACTCCACATGTCTGAATTTCATTTCTGTTTAGTTCCTTTATAAGTTGGATTAAGGTAATTAAAATTCGCTGTTTACACGTTAGCCTCTTAATCAGAGTATTGTCTTAATTGTATTAAAATCAGATTATCGGTGTCCTGGTAAACATACTCACTGTTTCTTATTTACAATATAACAATCAGTTTCTACAGTACAAACCCTGATTTTAAAGTATATTTGTGTCAGCATGTGCATCTCTTTATTTGCAGTGCGAGTGTCTGTTTCCTATTCTTACATTAGGGAGGAATCCAGGAGGGATTTGTTTGCTGAGCACAGCATCCCAGTTGACATCCGAGAGATATTCCAGATCTTGGAGCTCCGAGAGACTGGAAATCCTCTTCTGAGCATCCACACACAGCAGCTGACAGCAGGGGACAGAAACAAACTTCAACTCCTGTGGTATTACATCATGCTCAAGACAATTAATAAATGAATAATGTGTGAGTACATTTACGCTCGTATGATTAATGTTACCATATTTAGGAGGGATTTGATCCCTGAAGACCAGGCCGCAGGGTAACAGGGCTGTGCTTTGTGGAACGTCTGCAGGATCTCATTGGCTGGTGTGTTGGTGCGCATGATGTATGGCCTCTAAGGAGAAAAAGAAATCAGCCTTTTTTTTCCATGCAAGCACTTTTACTGGTAACTATCATTGACACTTGACAGTATCGGAATATAGAGTTATTGAAAATGACTTTTCTTGAAATAGGTTCGTTTTATAACTCTGCTAGGGTTAAAATTATATATATATATATATATATATATATATATATATATATAATATTATAAGTATATAATATATAAAAAAATACAAGTCAGAAACATTGTAAATACACTCACCGGCCACTTTATTAGGTACACCTGTTCACCTGTTCGCTGACGCAAATTTTTAACCAGCCAATCACATGGCAGCAACTCAATACATTTAGGTATGTAGACATGGTCAAGATAATCTGCTGCAGTTCAAACCGAGCTTCAGAATGGAGAAGAAAGGGGATTTAAGTCACTTTGAACGTGGCATGGTTGTTGGTGTCAGACGGGCTGGTCTGAGTATTTCAGAAACTGCTGATCCACTGGGATTTTCGCACACAACGATCTCTAGGGTTTACAGAGAATGGTCTGAAAAAGAGGAAATATCCAGTGAGCGGCAGTTCTGTGGGAACAAATGCCTTGTTGATGCCAGAGGAGAATGGCCAGACTGGTTCCAGCTGATAGAAAGGCAACAGTAAGTCAAATAAACTCGTTACAGCCGAGGTCTGCAGAAGAGCATCTCTGAACACACAACACGTCCAACCTTGAGGCGGATGGGCTACAGCAGCGGAAGACCACACCGGGTGCCACTCCTGTCAGCTAAGAACAGGAAACTGAGGCTACAATTCACACAGGCTCACCAAAACTGGACAATAGAAGATTGGAGAAATGTTGCCTGGTCTGATGAGTCTCCATTTCTGCTGCCACATTCAGATGGTCGGGTCAGAATTTGGCGTCAGCAATATGAAAGCATGAATCCATCCTGCCTTGTATCAACAGTTCAGGCTGGTGGTGGTGGTGTAATGGTGTGGGGGATATTTTCTTGGCACACTTTGGGTCCATTAGTACCAATTGAGCATCGTGTCAACGCCACAGCCTACCTGAGTATTGTTGCTGACCATGTCCATCCCTTTGTGACCACAATGTCTCCATCTTCTGATGGCTACTTCCAGCAGGATAACGCACCATGTCATAAAGCGTGAATCATCTCAGACTGGTTTCTTGAACATGACAATGAGTTCACTGTACTCAAATGGCCTCCACAGTCACCAGAGCTCAATCCAATAGAGCACCTTTGGGATGTGGTGGATTCGCATCATGGACAATTCTGACAAATCTGCAGCAACTGTGTGATGCTATTATGTCAATTTGGAGCAAAATCTCTGATTGAATCCTTGTTGAATCAAAATCCTTGTTGAATCTTTGCCATGAAGGATTAAGGCAGTTCTGAAGGCAAAAGAGGGTCCAACCCAGTACTAGTAAGGTGTACATAATAAACTGGCCAGTGAGGGTATAAAATTGATCAAAAAATACACATATACCTCACAAATAGGCAAGTCTAAAAAAGTGAGATTTCAGGCATACTGTTGAGTTTTAGCTAAGCATAAATCATTGAATCGCATTAGGCCATTAGCACCTCCGTCAAAATATTAAAAATATGAGCTCTTTTTGGTTTGTTTGGGTCTATTGTGTTAGGGTACACTTCAGCTGAGCTGCACTGTAGTTAGTTTACAAGAAGACCAAGATCAACTCTTCAGCAGTATAGGTTTGCTTGTTTGGCACACAACAGGGTTTGGAAGCCTGAGTTTATATCAAATGAACCGCACTAATGGTGTGTTCACACTTGGCAGGTTTGGTTCAATTTAAACTACCTCTGGTCTGTTTGCTCAGTTTGCACGGTTCATTTACCAGTACAGACTGTATGTGTGAAAGGAGCTAATGAAACTTTTCTATTTCTAGTCTGCTGATTCTCAGCACCACGTAATGAGTTTTAACCCTTTCACGCTTAAGTTTGAATACTTTCGCTGACACCCCCTGAGTTTTTTACTGTGACCTTTATTTATGCCTTGCTTTAAAGTTCCCATGAAGATGCATATTTTATCACGTGAAACATAGCGCAAATGGTGTGTGGATACAGTTGAAGTCAGGTATTCGCCCTCCTGTAAATTTTTTATTTTTCAATTATTTCCCAAATGATCAACAGAAATTAGTCCAAAACACTCGAAAAATGTGGATTTTTTTTATTTTTATTTATTTATTTATTTATTTATTTATTTATTTATTTATATATATTTTTTTATTTACTTACTTATTTTATTTATTTTTTCACATTTTTCAAGTGCCTTGGACTACTTTCTGTTGATGTTTTGATGAATCCCTTACCCAAAGAGCTCCGACCAAATACTTGCAGTTACCCCTGAGCGCTTTTTGTTTGTTTTTCTGGATTTCCCAAATGATGTTTAACAGAGCAAGGATTTTTTTCACAGTATTTCCTATAATTTTTTTTCCCCTTGAAGAAAGTCTTATTTGTTTTATTTTGGCTAGAATAAAAGCAGTTTTTAATTTAAAAAAAAAATCCCTTTAAGGTCAATATTATTAGCTCTCTTAAGCAATATTTGTTTGGGGATTGTCTACAGAACAAGCCGTTTAGCAATGACCTGCCTAATTACCCTAACTTTAACCTAATTAACCTAGTTAAGCCTAGTGTCTTGAAAAATACCTAGTAAAATATTATTTACTGTCATCATGGAAATGAGTTATTAAAACTATTATTTTTAATAATCTATTATATTTAGAAATGTGTTGAAAAAATCTTCTTTCCGTTAAACAGAAATTAGGGAAAAAATATACAGGAAAAATAATAATGCAGAAGGGATAATGATTCAGACTTTAGCTGTATATTGTGTTTGGTTTCTTTTTTTCCCTTTTCTGCAAATATCCTAATCATACTGTGAAACATCTGTTATTCTGATTCTCAAATATGTGTAAGAACATGAATTTTGTCTTTTAAACTGCTTAATAATGATCATACAACAAGCTAAATATATTTATTTAAATATATTTAAATAAATTTAATAATGGCAGATTATTTTGCTTGTTTTAGGAAAAATCCCACTTCAATTTTACATATTATTTCTGGAAACAAAACAAGAAAAAACAAAACAAACAAAAAACTATTTAAGAATTTTTAGATATTTGGTAGTGTTGGGGTCGAGTCCACCTTTGTCAAGTCCAAGTCTGAGTCCTTAACATGTATGTATATATATATGTGTATATATATATATATATATATATACACACACACAACAGTTCTGTCTGGTTCTTGAATCTGATTGGCTGATATTTACAATGTTTCTGACTTGTTTTATTATTTTATATATTATATACTTATAATATTATATATATATATATATTTATATATATATATATATATATATATATATATATATATATATATATATATATATATATATATATATATAAATATATATATATATATATATATATATATATATATATATATATATATATATATATATATATATATATATATATATATATATATATATATATATATATATATATATAATTTTAACCCTAGCACTCGTACAGCCTCTTCACCCTTGCAGCTGTTGGACAAAAGGCAAGACCGTCAGCTGCAGATGTGTGTGAATGGTAGAAGTAAGTCATTCCTCTTACAAAAGGGTTTTTGAGACTCTCTGTGTTTGACTTTCTTTTTTATACACACAGTTTTTTAATGCTGCCGTATAAACGCAATATTACACACATAGCAGTGCGCTATGGCTACATATTGTCAATGGTGGGACCCTAAGGCACTCGGACTGCACCCTCAAGCCAACGCACGCCTTCCACCAAAGCAGAAGTACAGCAATATTACACTGATACTCGTGTGATATTGCTCATTGCTATGTATAATTATCTATACATAATAAATACACACATATAGTACTGTACATACATGCAAACCTTTATTTATAATTGTGGTTAATCTTTGCTCAGCACTAGAAGAGAGCAAATCTGGTGAAATGTGTGTTTCGCCAATATTGATGTAAGCTACAGGCCTATATCGGCTGATTTTTTTAACAAAACAATATACAATTTACAAAATATATTGGTTGGTCTCTTGATTTTAACATCACTAAACAAGGTGACACCCTGATCACACCCTAATTGTAAAGTTAAACACCAGATGCAGTTTGCCTGAAGGTGTAAAAGTGGCTTTGATTCTGTTTAGGTTATTGTTTAAGAGTCCCTCACCTGTCCACGAAGAAGCTCATACGCAGTGATGCCTAAAGACCACCAGTCCACAGCGAAAGAGTAACCTGGATGTGTGCCCTCCACCAGCTGGAAGAGTTCTGGGGCTTCAGCAATGCAAAAGACAGTGCAAAGATTATGTCTAAAGTACAGTTAATGGAACATCCCACATGTTGCACTGCTTCTAGTTTACAGGTATCTGTGGCGATTTCAAATGGCAGACAATCGAATTAAAGACACAATTATTGGCTCTCCTGTGAAATTTGTAGTATTTTTGTTTAATATTTCCCAAGTGATGATTAATAAGAGAATATTCCAGTATTTGCTATTAGTTTAACCTTCTGGAGAAAGTATTATTTCCTATAAGTTTGACTGAAATAGGAAGGACGGAGGATAAAATGATGATGACCCTTTATCAATGTTAAAGAAATAAAGTATAAAAAGCTCTCACCCATATACGGCTTTGTTCCTGCAATAGATGTGGCTTTTAAGTCTTCCTTCACAATAGCAGCTATGTTGAAATCAGTCAGGTGTGCATGACCTGCAAAGAAGACATAAAATATATAAGCATATATAAAAGAGCATATATAAAAGAGAATTAAACACTTATCTTACTTTAACTGCTTTTAAAGGGGTCCTATTATGCCCATTTTTACACAATGTAAAATAAGTCTATGATGTTCCTAGAGAGAGAGAGTGTGTGAGTGTGTGTGGGAAGTTTCAGCTCAAAATATCACACAGATAATGCTTTATAACTCTTTGAAACTGACCCTTTTAGGTTTTAGTGACTATCGCTTTAAGATTGTGCTCTTTTCAAAAGAGGGCGGAGCTATAAATGCCTGTGTGTTAGCATCATAGACTGTAAAATATATGGACGTAGTATTTGTGACGTCACCCATAGGTTTCTGAACACTGCAAAAGAAGCTGCAAGTAGGCGCGGCCAACTGTCGCCATTTTGTCATCGCACCCAGGGCGTTATACCAAACAAGGGCAAAGAGGCGGAGAGTGGGCGGAGCTACAGACACCTGCTGGCATTTTGCTTGGACCTGTCTTAAACAGACTTTACTTTGGGAGAATGCTTAATACCTAATACCGGTGACTCGTTTGTGTTCTGACCACATGTGCTTGGTTGTACACAACATCAATAAAGTGTTTAGACTTTTAAAAACACTGTTGTAATACATCGAGCCACTAAACATTGTTCTTATGACGTTTTTCTACAGGAGGAAAATGTGAATTACTTCCAAACACTTCAGATATAGTCTGTGTTAGTAAAGACATGTGGTACAGGTGAATTGGGTAGGCTAAATTGTCTGTAGTGTATGTATGTGAATGCAAGAGTGTATGGATGTTTCCAAGAGATGGGTTGCAGCTGAAAGGGCATCCGCTGCGTAAAACATATGCTGGATAAGTTGGCGGTTCATTATGCTGTGGTGACCCCGGATTAATAAAGGGACTAAGCCGAAAAGAAAATGAATGATTGAATGATCTTGACTTTCTCGTGCTCTGTCGACTTTTGATGTTGGAAATTCATCTCTACAGTTTAACAAAGTGACTTTATTGACATTTTAGTCGTTTTAAATAATATAATGTATAAGAAATAATATATGAAGAGAAATAATGCTGTGAAATAACAGAAAATGTGCTGGCAGTTTATCATAAGGTTTTTGTAGCGTAATATACAACAGCAGCCCAGACAATCTAGCACTGCAAACTATTAAAATGTTCATAAAAGTCACTTTTTTAACCTTTCAAGGTTAAAAGTTGTTGGAAGAAAGATCCCATAATACAATTCAAAAGCATAAATAAATGGGAAAATAGCAAATAAACACATATAACACAAAATACAGAAAAATTTTACAGATTTTTTTGTACAGTGAACTGTTAGCATGCTCATCCTCAATGGTTTTTTGCTCTGTGTACTGCTTTGTGTACTGTTCAAACTGGCTACCATTTCGTTATGTTGGGGCCTGTTTTTGCCCCGTTGACTTCAATTATAACCACATTTTTTGATTGCAAAGCCATGACACCAAAATAATCATGCATTGTTGATTGTTGGTGGTTTTCCCTGTTGGGAAAAGTTCAAATTTGCAATTTTTACTGTTGATCATCAGTTGGCAGCAGGGGCGTTGCTAGACATAAAGCTCTACTGGGGCACGTACCCCCTTCTCCCATCTCAAAAAAAAAAACCAAAAAACAAAAAACAAACAAAAAAAATATATATATACACACTACATATATAAATATAAATACACTATATATATATATATATATATATATATATATATATATATATAATACCTATATATATATTTATAAATACACCATATGGTTTTACAACGCATGAGCGGCGCATAACAAGCAGGTAACCTGCTTTTATGGCGCGCATGTTTACTACCGGGACTCTCAGAAGAAGAGCAGCACGTGCGAGAGGCGCGCGTGTTCTCTGTGCACACGCGGAGATGCGTCAGTTTGCTTTTTGATTAAACTACATTGCTTTCACCAGCGTTGGTTCGGTTGCACATAGGGAATAAACGTCTTTATTTCGGAATTACCACTCTTAATAAATACACTTGCAAATGAAGTAAATCATATCTCAATGCATTTACTGGGGCACTGGAGATTTTCACTGGGGCACATGGGTCTAGCGACGCCCCTGGTTGGCAGCATTAACCCTTTAGATAGGCCTGTGTAAGAAAGCTTTAGACTTTTATAGGGAGTTGTATGGAGTAAAACAGCAGATTATAGTGTGTGCATAAATACACTTACTATGTTTACTATGCTCTGCAAGCTGAGCAACTTTGATTTTCTCAAACATATCAAGGTAAGTGCGCTAAGGTCTCTCTCACACTCTCTCTCACACACACACACATACAGACCCACATTATACTCCATATAACCATATAATTTTAAGCCAGAAAATAGCCTTTTTTTGCACTGCAATTGATGATAAACAGTAAAAATTATACTTTTTTTTTACATATTTTACCTCTTTCCAACATGTACAACCAGCAACCATCAAGAAAGCATGATTAAATGCTGTCATGGCTTTGCAATCAAAAAATGTGATTATAATGGAAGTGAATGGGGCAAAAACAGCCTCCAACATAATGAAAGGGTGGTCAATTTAAATGTATTGTTGAATTTGTAAACTAGAATTTCTAAGCATTTTCCCAAAATATGTGTCAAAATAAGATTTGTCACCAAAATCCTTTCATTTGCTGAAACACAGAGACATTTATGGTCAAATTAAGACTCAAAAATCACCCCAGAGTGGATGAAAACGTCCCCAACACCACATAGGGGTTAATCCATGCAGTCATCTCGGCCCATGGCTATTAGTTTTCTATTGAGATTGTTCTTAAGGCAATCACCTGAGCCCTGTTACTAATTACTCTGCAGGGAAATGATGCATTGACAACATCGACCTGCTGACGGCCTCACAAAAACCGAATTTTATAACTATCCTGAGCGTTGACGTCATGAGCACAAATCATTCTGACACTTTTAAGACCCCCATCAGACAAAACAAACAGTCACTCGCAAAGGTATAAACTATAACTATAAATTGTGTTTTCACAACGTTTCATCATTAGTCGGCCATATTGGAGAGCAGAATGTAAACAATGGCACTGAACCGAACGGTGATCGGTGATTATTGCTGGAGGAAATGATCAATTATTGTAATTTTGCTGGCTGTCCTAATTGGTCAGACCAGAAATATAAGAAATAAAACATTAACACTACCTGACAAAAGTCTTGTCGCCTATCCAAGTTTTATTTGACTTCTAGTTAATCATTTGGTATCAGAAGTGGCTCATATAAAAGGCAAAGGTCTCTAGATTACGCTGCTTTTACAAAAATAAAAGATGATCATGCCTTGATTATTAATGATTTAATTAGGACAGTAAGGTCTGACTTTACTTAGACACAAGTCTTGTCACATAAATAACATACAGTATAGAATATGTGGTCATGCTGCAGTGGAAACAGAATGAATATTGTGTCTGACTCCATCATGAGCTTGGAGGACTGCATCCATACATCTCTGCAATGACTCAAATCACTGATTAATAAAGTCATCTGGAATGGCAAAGAAAGAGTTCTTGCAGGACTCCCAGAGTTCATCAAGACTCTTTGGATTCATCCTCAATGCCTCCTCCATCTTAGCCCAGATATGCTCAATAATGTTCATGTCTGGTGACTGGGCTGGCCAATTTTGGAGCACCTTGACCTTTTTTGCTTTCAGGAATTTTGATGTGGAGGCTAAAGTATGAGAAGGAGCGCTATCCTGCTGAAGAATTTCCTCTCCTGTGGTTTGTCATGTAATGGGGAGCACAAATGTCTTGATACCTCAGGCTGTTGATGTTGCCATCCACTCACACACCCATACTGACTGTAACCCCAAACCATGATTTTTCCTTCACCAAACTTGACTGATTTCTTTGAGAATCTTGGGTCCATGCTGGTTCCAATAGGTCTTCTGCAGTATTTGTGATGATTGGGATGCATTCATAGGAAACCATTTGCCACTTTTTCCAAATAATCAAGAGGTCATTTGTAGTATTTGTAGACTGACAAAATTATATATATATATATATATATATAAATATCTCAAGCTTGAGAGAAAAAAAAAGATGTCTGTGATTGGTCAAACTCATGTTTGGTTCATGTTTGTCTATATATTTTCTGGTCAAAAAAGTGAAATATTAGGATGAAATGAAATATCTTATGTCTAATACTGCTATACAAAATAATGTTTGTTGCTTGTTCAAACTACTTATTTAAAATGAGTTTAAACCCAATTCTTAAGTTTTTATATAATTGATTATGTGCAATCCACTTAAATTTGTAAAAACTAATCAGTTAACTTAATTCCTTGATGTTGTCCCAGCACAAATCGATTGTGTAGAACTCAACATTTTTACAGTGTATATTTTGCCACCTATTATATTAGGATTGTGAAAACATTACACCCTTTCCTCTCACTATGTCCTTCTCTATATGTTGTAGCAGCTTCCACACATTTGTTTAATATGGTTTAGACAGCATAAATAAGCAGAGCAGCATATTCAGTGTTACATTAACCATGCAATTTATACTGTTGTTTACATCCGAGTGTCTCCATCCATATGGGAAATTGACCAAATCTTGTCATGACACTATAAAATGAAACATCTGGTCATAAATGGTGCCCAAAACTCACTGTTTAGAATTACAGCTTAGCTGAATAATAATATTAATTATTATTTAATGAAAAACATTATTGCTGGGTCATTGAAAACAAGTATAATGCATTATAATAAAACTTTGAAACAGGACTAACAGGTTTTTAAGGTTGTCATGCCTGGAAAATCACAGGTTTTTTCAGAACCACATTAAATCTACACGAATAAGAAAAAGTAAAAGAATTAAGATGATTATTTTTGAAGGCAAGATGTAAATGGGGAAAATGTTGACTATTCTCAGTTTCTATAGACTTTTTTGTTTGTTTTCTTAAATGGTAGAATTTTAGATGTTCTTATGTTGAAATTACTTTAAATAATGTCACCGCAATTAATTTTAAAAGGTATACTGCCCCCCTTTTTAAAAATTAACATTTGTATCCATTTCTCAGTGGATATAGTCAATATATTTCAGTGCATTTTAACAAAACTGTTTAATTAAACTGTTATATCCATTAAAATAAAAGTTTGTTCACCTAACATCTTTAGAAATAGAAAGAAAATACAGTTTAATTCAATCAAGTTACTGCAAACAAACAAACAAACAAACAAACAAACAAACAAACAAACAAACAAACAAACAAACAAACAAAAACTACACAGTTTCAACTAAATATTATAGTTTTTATATCTCACTTGATTTTTTCTGTTTATTAAAATTTTATTTAATAATGTTGCCCAACATATTAATTTGGGTGAACTAACTTTTGGACTGGGATCTTTTAGGTAGATTCGTTAGATGTATATAGCATTAGAAAATCAAAAAAATATATTGCTTAAGGGGGCTAATAATATTGACCATAAAATGTTTTGAAAAAAATTAAAACTGCTTTTATTCTAGCTGAAATAAACCAAATAAGACTTTCTCCAGAAGAAAAAATATTATCAGACATACTGTGAAAATTTCCTTGCTCTGTTCAACATCATTTGGGAAATATTTGAAAAAGAAAAAAAATAGAATCACAGGAGAGCGAATAACCTTGACTTCAATAATAAGTAAATAATAATATTAGCCATATATAGGAATAAATTGTTAAATAAATAGTATGCATCTTCCAAAATGTATTCATTCCTTTCTGCTCTAATAATGTGTTTTAGTCTGATTTTTCGGGGTCAGTTCTTCTAGTTGGTGACCGTGGAGTGGTCAAAGTCAGCGGTTCACCTTGATGAAGATCTGCCATCGCCGCAGGCTGAGAAAACTGGAGCAGATGCTGTGTATAAGTACGGAAAGACACATGGGATTCTTTTCCTCTAAGAATATGCATATGTGTCCCTATCACAGAGAGAGTAGATGCTGTGGATGTGGGCAGTGTTGATCTGAATGTAAAGCAGCTCTTCATGCACTGTTTACAGACAACACGGCTCACAGATAAACAGAAGATCAAGAGCATCTATCTATCTATCTATCTATCTATCTATCTATCTATCTATCTATCTATCTATCTATCTATCTGTCTGTCTGTCTGTCTGTCTGTCTGTCTGTCTGTCTGTCTGTCTGTCTGTCTGTCTGTCTGTCTGTCTGTCTGTCTGTCTGTCTGTCTGTCTGTCTGTCTGTCTGTCTATCTATCTATCTATCTATCTATCTGTTTGTCTATCTGTCTATGTATCTATCTGTCTATCTATCTATCTATCTATCTATCTATCTATCTATCTATCTATCTATCTATCTATCTATCTATCTATCTATCTATCTATCTATCTATCTATCTATCTATCTATCTATCTATCTATCTATCTATCTATCTGTTTGTCTATCTGTCTATGTATCTATCTGTCTATCTGTCTATCTATCTATCTATCTATCTATCTATCTATCTATCTATCTATCTATCTATCTATCTATCTATCTATCTATCTATCTATCTATCTATCTATCTATCTATCTATCTATCTATCTATCTACAGTATCTAGCGGTGTGACAGTTTTCCACCAAAATTTGTCTTTATATCGTCTGTGCAACACAATGCATATTTTTGAGAAATGTAAGGATTTCTATTTCTACAGGGTTTGAATTTTGAAATTTAAAGTGACAGTCACCAAATCGCCACAATTAGGATCAAAACCTAGAAGAGGCAGTTTCAAAGAGTTATAAAACATTATCTGTGTGATATTTTGAGCTGAAACTTCACACACACACACACACACACGCACACACACACACACACACACACACACACACACACACACACACACACACACACACACACACACACACACACACACACACACACACACGCACACACACACACACTCTAGGGACATCAGAGACTTATTTGACATTTGGGTGATTAATTAATAATAGAATTTTAACAATTGCAAAGAAAATAATAATACAATGGACTGAAACAGCACTTTTCCTGCTCATCTTTTTTTCCTGGCTGTGTTTGTGTCAGGTGTGTGAATGCAGTGATATTGAGAGCTTTAAGTGTGCGTGCGTGTGTGTGTGTGTGCGTGTGTGTGTGTGTGTATGCGTGCGTGTGTGAGTGAGTGGTCTTGGCTCCAGGCTAAGAGGCCATTGAAGGTAATGCAGCTCTCGTTCCTGCGGGAGGAAAGCCCGATGTCCACTGAGCTGTGGAGAAACACCTCCTGGAGACGCAGCTCTGCAGGACTCAGCACTTTCCTGACACCCTCCAGGGGTTAAATATACAGCACTGCTGGTCTCTGAAAGCCGAGCAGATGGCCTCATCAAGCCAAATATCTGTCTGATTTTCACTCAAAAGCAAATGGATGTTTTGGCTTGGGCTTCGTCAACAGCAGGCATTTAAAGGGGAGCTATTATGCCCCTTTTTACACAATGTAAAATAAGTCTCTGATGTCCCTAGAGTGTGTATGTGGAGTTTAAGCTTAAAATACCACAGAAATAACATTTTATAACTTTCTGAAATGGACCTTTTTAGGTTTTGATGCCAATTGTGGTGTTTTGGTGACTGTCTCTTTAAATTCAAATGAGATTGTGCTCTTTTCAAAAGAGGGCGGAGCTACAGATGCCTATGTGTCAGCATAGAGGCAGATTCAAAAACAGGACTAACGCCCTCTGCCAGACATGGGCATACTACGACCCGCGAGCCATATATGGCCCGCCAAACATCTCCCAGTTATATCAAAATAAAAAATTAATAATATCGTTACCGGCAAACCTTCATTTACTGTCCCCTGTAATGCCCACATTTCCCCAATAGATGGCGCGCTTGAGCATTTGCCCCCTCTTCTTCGCGGTAAAGCTTTTCCCAGAAGAAGCACTCTCCTTCTCGGTACCCGCGGTAAAGCTTTCCCCCTTCCAAAAACAAACATGAGCTTATCAAAGAAAAGAAAAGTCGACAGCGAGTGCCGAGTGTTTAACACTGAATGGACAACAAAATATTTTTTTCAAAGAAGTCCGATCAAAGGCTGTATGCTTGATATGCCAAGAAAGTGTTGCGGTTTTTAAGGAGTACAATATTAGCCGTCATTTTGCTACGAAGCATGCCAACTATGTATATGAGCAGACATTTAGTGTTAAGAACATGAACAAAGCCCGTCACAGATCCAGGATAACTGACGAACACCTCGGATCTATCCTGAGAATCGCCACAACAAAACTTACTCCAGACTTTGATGCACTGACAAAACAGGGAGATCAACAACACTGTTCCCACTGAAACTGATGGTGAGTTTTCCTGCTGTGTTTATTAAACTGAGATGTAATTAAATTAACCATTAATCATTAATAGGTCAAATCCTGTATGTAATTTATATAAAACTCCATTCATCTGTTCTTGGCTCGGCCCCTCTGTCAAATTTTAGAACTCATTTTGGCCCGCGACTCAAAAAGTTTGCCCACCCCTGCCCTATGCTTTGAGGGAGAGATAGTCACTAGTGGGTGGGGCTTTCCCCCTCTGATGACACGTACAAAGGGAGAATGCCAATCAAAGTGTTTCTGAATCACGTGTGATTATAAAAATATTAATTAATACATTTTTACCATTAGAAGCTGGTTATGTATGTATATACAGTATATATATATATATATATATATATATATATATATATATATATATATAAATATATATAGACTAAGAAGAGTATCAAATCAGCAGGATGCCCTTCTGGACCTTTCACTTACTTTGAAGACTACTGACTACGTTTACATGGACATCAGTAATAGTTATTTGCCTTAATCTGAATAAGACAATAATATAATTACGTGAAGTGTTTTTTGAATGTTGCGTCACCAGGCTATTCACGTCTGCAGAGTCTCATGTCATTTTGGGTGTTTCATCTTTAATTTCTCGACATTAACTGCAGTTCGGCAGTATAACTTTCACTCATGAACATTTCATTCATGCCCCCGTGACAAACGGGTATTTGATGCGAATATGAAGGACTGGTGGAAGAGTGTTGTTTTATTGATACCGCACGTCGAATGGAAATAAAAAAAAATTCGGCATTTCGTGATGTGTGTGTGTGTGTGCGGTCCTTTACTGACAGCCGCGTGTGTGGATCTTGTTACAAAATGAGGCGAAAGTCCTACATGAAGGTAATAGTTTGATTGCGGTGTTTACTTCAATAATGCCACTAATATCTGCAAACTCCACTTCTTAGTTTCATTTCTGTTTAATTCAGTTATGACTTTAGTTGCATTAAGGTAATCAAAAATCGCTGTTTACATGGTAGACTCTTAATCAGAGGATTGTCTTACTCGTACTAAAATCGTATTAAAGTATTGTTGCCCATGTAAACATACCGACCACTCCGTCAGGGCTCTGCAAACTTGGCTTTTCTCTATGTACATCAAAAGCAAGTATGCTCTGGCTCATTCTTATTGACAGTGGAAGATGATTTACAGTTAGTCGTGTCAGGAATCCGACCACAGATTAGCATGTTCTCACAGAAACAGGCTCAGCTGAATCACGTAAGCTGTATATTTATGTTTCAATGTAATTAATGCTACGCACTGTAAACGCAGCAAGTAATATGTGAATGATGTTTGCGCATGCATTATAATTTTGGCTCGAGCGAGAGGTGCCTGGGGGGGGGATGGGTGTGAAATCGGACCAACTCGGTGGAGGGTGGGGGGGTATGTCCTAAAAGTTTGAAAAGTCCTGCACTAGACAACGTGAAAGGCCACAAATGAGTGAATTCAGACACTGATGAACACCTGCTGTTAACAAGCACAATCACTGAAGGAAAGAACAAGAAATAAAACTACAGACACGGCCTCACACCAAACCAACTGAATTAAAACAGAAGATTAAACAACTCCATTAAATAACAGCATTAGCAGCTTCACTGATTACAGTTTGACTTCATTTCTGTCACATCTGTAAGAATATTGGATAATTAACAGAGGTTTATAATTTTTATTAAAAGTGTTTCATTTGATGGCACCATCATGAAGATCAGAGGCTGCTTTAGTTGAGCTCTTGAACCTTTACTCTTCTATCTTAATGTTTTTCTGGCTGTTATAACTGTATTTCTAAAACTCATCAGTTATAGCAAGAACGGCAATGAGAAACTATACTGTATGTACTTAATTGCCACAGATATAATTTCTGGTATTATAAAACTTCATTCATTCATTCATTTTCTTTTCGGTTTAGTCCCTTTATTAATCAGGAGTCGCCACAGTGCAATGAACCGCCAACTTATCTAGCATATGCTGTACGCAGCGGATGCCCTTTTAGCCACAACCCATCACTGGGAAACATCCACACACACTCATTCACACACATACACTACGGACAATTTAGCATACCCAATACACCTATACTACATGTTTTTGGACTTGTGGGGGAAACCGGAGCACCCGGAGGAAACCCACGCGAACATGGGGTGAACATGCAAACTCCACACAGAAATGCCAACTGGCCCGGCCAGGACTCAAACCAGCGACCTTCTTGCTGTGAGGCGACAGTGCTCACCTCTAGGCCACCGTGCCACCCCCCTTTTAATCAATATACGCTTCAATATGCAATATACACTTGGATGGTGAATATTGTATTTGCTGTTAGTGCTTAATCATAAAATCAATCTGGGGTTACTGTGGCTAACCGATGATACGAAATAATAATATCATGGCATCTTATTGTACACCACAATATTGAATCATTACTTGATTTCTATGTTTAACAAAGCACCTTGAAATATACCTTAAAATCTTTAAGAAACTTCCCCTAAACCTAACCAATAGTGTGTTCAATGAATTCTGTTTGTCCACTGGCTGATTATTATGTTTAACTCGAGAAAGTTTAAGAATATACTTAAGTATATGTGAGTTACTTCATTGTATAACTCGGTTTTGGTTTTTAAATAGTGTGGATGTGTCTTATAAACTGCCTAAAAATTTAAACGTACTCACTATTTTCTCACTGTTTACTTGTTTTTACTTGAGTTTCTTTCTTCTACAAGCAGATATTTTGAAGAAAACATTGACTTCCATAGTAAGAAAAACAAATACTATGGACGTCAATGGTTACAGGTTTTCAACACAGACTCAACTGATGCCTTAATGTGCACCCTATACTGACACTGAGGCGAATAACCTGTTGAATAAAGTTAGTTAGTTTTATCTGCACACAAAAGTATTCTCAGGGCTTGATAATATTCTGAAGGCATATGGTCTGCTATGTTTTTGGTATTTTCCTGGACTTAATATAGTTCTCTGGAGAAAGTTCTCTGGAGTCAGGAACTTTGCTGTCAATGGAGGATGAGGGAGCTCTCAAATTTCATATAATTTTATTTACATTTTTTCGAGCATGAATGAAAGTATGAGTAATTCATAGCATAATTTTCATTTTGGGGTGGATTGACACTTTAAAAATGTCTTTTGAGAATGTATTTAAGAATAAATATTTTAATTACATGATTCTCTAGAATACTTGATTCTGATTTAGTCAATCACAATGTTTAGTGGGTATTTTACTTACAGATAACTGTATATAAAATCTATAAAACAGGCTCATCAGGGTACTTTGAATAATCTTGACCGTACTCTAAGCTAATATTTAATTAAAAATAAATGAATGAATAAATGAATTAATAATTTACTGTTAGCCATTTAACAGAGACTATCGTCCAATGTGACATAATTGAAAAGGCATTCATCGATTCAACAATAAGAGGGGTATATTGTCATTTATATAGTCACTGTAATATCATGTTAATTTATGGTTGTACCAAGGTAATACTAAGCCCCAAAAAACAACAAAAAGTACATTTAGTAGTTTTAAATACCAACAGCATTACATCACAACAGTGCTTTCAGATACACAAGCACAGGTATTTCTTCTTATAAATAATGGTAAACACTTGTGAGCTCTCTGCATCATTAGGTAACCAAATGACTCCATATTTCATGAAGAAACCACATCCACAAACCTACTGATGCATAGGAATAAGGCTTATAAGAAACACGCCTCCAGTTATAATGGGCGAATGTAGATTTGCAAAGACGTTCCAATAATGCAATCTATTGATAAAGGCTGTCAACCCATTAAAAATTGTGCTCCAATACTTACAAGATATGATAAAAAATTACACTCACTAGTCACAGAGTCAGATGCACATTGCTAGAACCAGATTGGACTCCCTTTTCGACAAGGAAAATAATCATCTACGGCGAGGAAAATAAGTATTGAACATGACACCATTTTTTTCCCAGAAAACATATTTCTAAAGGTGCTGTTGAATTGAAATTTTCACCAGAGTTTGGTAACAACCAAAGAAATCCATATATGAAAAGAAAAGTTAAGTGAAATAAAAAGAAATGACACACGGAAAAAGTATTGAACACATGAAGAAAGGGAGGTGTAGCTCGGCAGTGAAAGCCCAGACAGTAGCTGAAATCTCTCATTAGTTCGTCAGCAACTCTCCACCCTTCCTCAGTGTAAACGAATATCAGCTGCTTCAGTCCAACATCTACATTAGCAGGAGGATGAAGATGAAACATTTTAGCAATGATCCCAAACACAACCAAGAAACTCTCAAATGCTTTCAGAGAAAGAAAATCAAGCTGTAGAATGGCCCAACCAATCGCCTGACTCAAATCCAATAGAGTATACAAAATAAAGCTTAAATAATGTTTTGATAGACGAGACCCACAGAACCATCAAGATTTTTACACACGGATCACACCTGAGCAATGCATGTGACTTGGCTGAATACTTTAGGCTGCTGAATACTTATTTCCCCCACTGTTTATAACTAAAATACACTCAGAAAACTACTTATTTCAAATGAGTTGAAACAACACAATTCCTACGTTTTTTTTAGGACAACATAATTGTTTTATGTTCAGTCCACTTAAATTGTTAAAAAAATATGCTAACTTAATCGATTTGTTTTGGGACAACATGAAGGAATTGTGTGGAACCCAGCATTTTTTTACACTGTTATTGATATGTGATTGGCTATTTGCATGCATGAAAAGGTAAATAGTTATTTCATAAAGTGCCGTGTGAGTGGTAATTACACACATTAGCGCAAAAGAAAACTCATCATTTTAAGGAAAAAAAATGATTGTGTAGTACAACTGAACATATATGGCAAAATATATTGTTTATTTTATTTAATTGTTATAGAGTGCGAGCTAATAGTTGGCTTACAGTAGAAATCATTTCAAATATAGCATGTTTAGTGTAAACTTCCATGCTGATTTTAAGTCATTACATGCTAATTTAAATATTTAAATAAATCACAGTATAGTAATGAGCACTATAGATCAACCCACCGAAAACAAAACCTCAAAAAATATATATATATTATTACAAACAGGCTAATTAATGATACAGTGTTCTGGTGATGGCGCCTGAGGAGTAGTCGTGCGCATGGTCTGCTCCCGAAAAATATTTTAGTTTTGTCTTTTAACATCCGTGCTTTTGTTGGTATCTGACAGTATTGGTTGTAATTACTGTTCTGTGACTTAATTCACTTCTGAAATGTCAAAAGGAAGGGGCAGACAGGTCGAATGCTAACGCCACGTTAGCCAAGATTCGTGCGTTACATGACGACCTCAGAGCCTCGATCGCAGAAGATTTCTAAACATCTTTTGAAAGTTTGGCAGCAAAACTAGATAAACATTCAATCCACTGTGGCTGATCTCAGAAAGCCTGAGATGTTCATAAGCTCAGGAATAGATATACCTGAGGTTTATATTAAAGGACAGAAACTGTAGGCAATCCTTGTCTAGATCAATCTGGGCCAAACTAATGCCAAACAACTGGCGGCGATGAAAACCAACTGTGTTGTCGGCTGAGCCAAAAAGCGGCGTGTGAACCAGCCTGACCTCACGAGGAAATGTAACTGTTTTATGTTTTGTCAGTTTAGTGGCTACTTCATATTAATTCATAAGAGTTAAGTCTTAGGAAAATATACAAATTTGAACCCTTTCATGTGTTCGATCACACCGGTGTGATCAGCCTTGGCTGGTCTCTGAAGCGTACGATCACACCGGTGTGATCAGAATTTCCAGAGCAGACGCTATCAACTGCTACAATTCAAATCTGTTGGCACACACTGAAGCACAGAAAGAGGTGTGCAGTGCTTGTTATAAATCACAATGTATTGGTGCTCTCAGACAAATAGGTTTCAGACATTCATATACATGTAACTACAAGCAAAACATACCATTTAGGGTTTGTAAAACACACGCGGATGTCTACGGAGATGGTATTACTAATTATTTTTCAATATAACTTGACAATGTGCTTTGTTCATGTAAGATACACACTGTTTATGTTACTAGAATATTGTCACGGATTGGTCAGGCTCTCACGATCCCCACTCACGAAGATCACCATCACCTGACTTCTAATGAGCACACAGCTGCATCACATTCACGAGCACCAGATAAAAGCACAGCACTCCAGTCGCTCATTGTCCGGGCTCGTCTCGACGAAAGCGGACAACTGAGCGACCACTCAGCGTAGTCATCCTCAGCTAAAACAAACGCTTTACTTACCTGTTCTCTTTGTATTCCTCCTAGTCTTCCTGGTCCACCCGAATCGTCCTGTCTTCCAGTCCTTCCAAGTCTGTGTCATCCTCTGTCAGCTGTATCTGGTGTGTGCTGTCCATCCTCGTGTATTCCTGTTACCCAGCCACGGAGGAAAAGACCCCAACATCATTCCTGATCCTCCTGGCTATCCTTCATGTGCTCCTTGTTGTCATTTAATAAACACCCTAACGTTTCCTTACCTCTGTCTCCTGTCCGCTTCATAACAGAAGCCCGGACCCATAACGACGACAACATGAGCACCCCCGATCACTTTCAAGAGCTGGTGGACCAGTTGAAGCGGATTCTACAGCCACCAGCTCCACTTTCCAACGCACCACCAGCACCGAGCACTTCCGCCTCCACAGTTTCTTCTTCGGCCCTTCCTTCCAGTCCCATGGCCCGACCAGCGCCCTACTCAGGCGGAGCGGGGGAGTGCAATGGTTTTCTGTTACAATGTTCCCTCATATTCGAAATGCAACCTTCTCTATATCCCACAGATAAGTCAAAGATCGCCTACATCGTATCACTACTCTCTGGGCCTGCACTTAAATGGGCTGAGACGATCTGGAACCAAGCCGGGCCGGTCATGAATTCCATCACTACCTTCACGGAGTATTTCAAAGAGGTGTTTGGACGTTCTGATGGGGAAGTAGCCGTTGGAGAGCAGCTGTATCATCTAAAGCAAGGTACTCTATCTACACAGGAATATGCTCTCCGGTTTCGCACTCTAGCAGCTGCAAGTGGATGGAATGAGAGATCGTTGTTGACCACGTACCGGCTCGGCTTGGAACCCACTCTCCGAATCCAGCTGGCCACATTAGATGATACTATGGGTCTGGAGAGATTCATCCAACATTCTCTCCGATGTTCCGATCGTCTCCGTTCCTATCAACAGGACACCATCACCCCCTCGTCTGCACTCCTCCAATCGCCTGAGTCAACAGCCTCTCCAGAACCAGAACCCATGATAATAGAGTCTGGAAGACTGACATCAGCGGAACGACAGAGGAGGCTGACCCGGGGTCTGTGTCTATACTGCGGTGTCAGTGGACACACCCGTATGGAGTGTCCCCTTCGTCCCATTCGGACTTCAGTGAGTGTATTCAGTACGAATATTGAACAATGTAAACCACTTACTACCACCGTACAAATAACTACTGCCTCTATTTCTCTCCTTGTCACAGCCCTCATCGACTCCGGGTCAGCAGGGAACTTCATCTCCCAATCCCTCTGTCGTCAACTCCACCTACGTACTGAGGCGTCCTCGCATATATACCAGATACAACCGATAACCCAGTGCACTCGATCTTCGACCCGTATCCATCGACAATGCGAAGACATCCTTCTTCAAGTGGGGTTGTTACATCAAGAGAGGATTCAATTTCTGGTTCTGGAGGGTGCAAATATGGACATCATTCTAGGGCGCCCGTGGCTGGTGAAGCACGATCCCATCATCTCTTGGGGCACAGGAGAGATAAAGAAATGGGGATCTGGATGTACACCTACCTGTTTTCCAAATCTCCCTCTTCAAGGTCGGAACCCCATTTCTTTGTTTACAACATCGGTCGAGAGTCCTCCTGAGAAGCAGTCTATCCACATTCCTAAGGAGTACAGCTCCTTTCATGATGTCTTCTGCCCCAAGAGAGCTTCCCAGCTACCGCCGCATCGGCCATGGGACTGCGCGATCGACCTAGTTCCAGATGCCCAGTTGCCAAGAGGTAGGATCTACCCGCTCTCGCTTCCAGAGAATCAGGCAATGGAAGATTACATAAGGGAGGCTCTGAGTCAGGGGTACATACGTCACTCAAAATCACCAGCCGCCTCAAGCTTCTTCTTTGTGGCCAAGAAGGACGGAGGGCTGCGTCCATGCATCGACTACAGGGTCCTAAATAACGGTACAGTAAAATACCGATATCCCCTTCCTCTGGTACCAGCCGCTTTGGAACAGCTCCGAGAAGCTAAAGTCTTCACTAAATTGGACCTCCGCAGCGCGTATAATCTGATAAGAATACGTGAGGGGGACCAATGGAAGACAGCATTCGTGACCCCTACTGGCCACTATGAATATGAGGTCATGCCTTACGGTCTGGTCAACGCCCCCTCCGTATTCCAAAACTTCATTCATGAAGTCCTCCGGGAGTTTCTTCACCACTTTGTAATAGTGTACATAGATGACATCCTCATTTACTCCCGGAGTGAGGGTCGAACATCGCCAACACGTTGCGGAGGTCCTACACACATTGAGAGAACATCACCTCTACCTCAAAGCGGAGAAATGCTCATTCCACCAGAAGTCGATTCATTTCTTGGGATACATCATTGACCAAACCGGTATACGTATGGATGGGAAGAAAATTGAGGCTGTTCTATCCTGGTCAGAACCCACTTCCATTAAGGAGCTCCAGAGGTTTCTTGGGTTTGCTAACTTTTATAGACGGTTTATCAAGGACTACAGCAGGATTACATCACCTCTCACTAATCTCCTCAAGGGTAAACCCAAAGGACTGGAGTGGACCAAAGAAGCAGCCGCAGCCTTCCGCCTTCTTAAGAAGGAGTTCACAAGGGCCCCACTCCTGACTCATCCTGACCCAAATCTTCCTTTCGTGGTGGAAGTGGACGCATCCACCACCGGCGTCGGGGCAGTATTATCCCAACATCATGATACACCGCCCCGACTGCATCCCTGTGCCTATTTCTCTCGGAAGTTGAGCCCGGCGGAGCAGAATTACAGCATAGGAGACAGGGAGCTTCTAGCAATCAAGCTAGCCTTGGAGGAGTGGCGTCACTGGTTGGAGGGAGCCAAACATCCGTTCCAGGTGATCACAGATCACAAAAACCTCCAATATATCAAAGAGGCCAAGAGACTATGTCCACGTCAAGCCAGATGGTCACTTTTCTTCTCACGTTTTGATTTCTCCATTTCCTATCGTCCAGGACCCAAGAATCTAAGAGCAGACGCTCTCTCTCGTTTACACGAGCATCACGATCATGAAGAACTCCCAACGAAGATTCTTCCCGAACACATCTCCATTTGTCCGATCACCTGGAACGCTCCTCCAGTCGTTGCCACTCCGGAAGCCCCTGCTCCGCCGGGATGCCCTCCTCATCGGCAGTTCATACCACCTGAACACCGGGTAGATCTGATCCACTCCTTACATACCTCGCTAGGCACTGGACATCCAGGGATCAACAATACTCTCTCGCTAGTATCCCAACGATTCTGGTGGCCAAACATGGCAAGGGATGTGAGGCAATATGTTCAGGGCTGTAAGGACTGTGCCCAATCCAAGAGCCCACGTCATCTACCCGCTGGAAAGCTCCATCCCTTGCCGATTCCGAACCGTCCCTGGTCACACCTAGGAGTGGACTTTATCACTGACCTCCCCTCGTCAGAAGGTAATACCTGTATTCTAGTCATCGTAGATAGATTCTCAAAGTTTGTCAAACTAATCCCTCTGAAAGGTCTTCCCACAGCCTTTGAAACAGCCGACAATATCTTTAATCAAGTCTTCAGGTCATTTGGTATTCCAGAAGATATTGTGTCGGACAGAGGTCCACAGTTCATCTCACGTCTATGGAAAGCCTTCTTCAAGCTCCTAGGTGTGGCCGTCAGCCTCTCTTCTGGATATCATCCCCAAACCAACGGGCAGACAGAGAGGAAGATTCAGGAGGTGGGACGGTTCCTGAGGACCTTCTGCAGTGGTCACCAGAGCTCCTGGAGCCAGTATTTGGGCTGGGCAGAATATGCCCAAAATTCACTGCGGCAACCCTCCACCGGACTCACGCCATTCCAGTGCGTCCTGGGCTTCCAACCACCGCTCTTTCCCTGGGATGGCGAACCATCTGATGTCCCCGCAGTGGATCACTGGTTCCGGGAGAGCGAGAGAGTCTGGGACGAGGCTCATCAACATCTGCAGAGGGCAGTCCGTCGAAGCAAGGTAACCGCCGATAGAAGAAGGTCTGAAGAACCCAGATACACACCCGGACAAAAGGTGTGGCTATCCACCCGGGACATACGCATGCGACTGCCCTCTCGCAAGTTAAGTCCCCGATTTGTTGGTCCCTTCACCATCGTGGAACAGGTTAACCCCGTCACCTACAAACTACAATTACCCTCTCACTACCGTATTCACCCTACATTCCACGTATCACTCCTGAAACCCTATCACGATCCTGTTCTTCCCTCCACAGAGCCTGACCACGAAGAGGAACCCCCTCCTCCACTGCTCCTAGAAGAAGGAGCCGTCTACGCAGTGAAGGAGATCTTGCGTTCCCGACGTCGTGGTGGCCAGTTGGAGTACCTGGTGGACTGGGAAGGGTACGGCCCCGAAGAAAGGACATGGGTTCCCAGAGCTGATATTCTCGATCCTAGTCTCATGGTGGAGTTTCATGAGAGCCACCCTGAGTTCCCAGCGCCTAGAGGCAGAGGGAGACCACCACGGCGTCGGAGGTGTCGGCCCTCAGGAGCGGGCCCTGGGGAGGGGGGTACTGTCACGGATTGGTCAGGCTCTCACGATCCCCACTCACGAAGATCACCATCACCTGACTTCTAATGAGCACACAGCTGCATCACATTCACGAGCACCAGATAAAAGCACAGCACTCCAGTCGCTCATTGTCCGGGCTCGTCTCGACGAAAGCGGACAACTGAGCGACCACTCAGCGTAGTCATCCTCAGCTAAAACAAACGCTTTACTTACCTGTTCTCTTTGTATTCCTCCTAGTCTTCCTGGTCCACCCGAATCGTCCTGTCTTCCAGTCCTTCCAAGTCTGTGTCATCCTCTGTCAGCTGTATCTGGTGTGTGCTGTCCATCCTCGTGTATTCCTGTTACCCAGCCACGGAGGAAAAGACCCCAACATCATTCCTGATCCTCCTGGCTATCCTTCATGTGCTCCTTGTTGTCATTTAATAAACACCCTAACGTTTCCTTACCTCTGTCTCCTGTCCGCTTCATAACAAATATCTACTCCTCTCCCAGATAAACAGTTGCTTACCTTTATGACATATCATATGGTAAGGTTATTATTCATATCGGATGTCATGTTATTCATAAGGATGTTTTGTTCATGCTTTAAAACTCTTTAATGTTCAGTCATTTATTTTCCTTCGGCTTAGCCCCTATTTATCAGGAAATGCCACAGCGGAATGAACCGCCAACTATTCCGGCATATGTTTTGTGCATCGGATGCCCTTCCAGACGATTTAGTTTATTCAATTCACCTACAGTATATCGCATGTGTTTGGACTGTTAGGGAAACCGGAGCCCCCGGGGGAAACCCACACCAACACGGGGAGAACATGCAAACTCCACACAGAAATGCCAACTGACCCAGCGACCTTAATAATGGTGGATTAGATAAAACAATCTAACTAAAAGATGAAAAAAAAGATGAAGCAAGGATACAGAAAGTGTGTGGTGATTTTTGCTTACCACAACAAGAAACAATAGAAGAAAGAACAACAGATGCAGAGAGAGAGAGAGAGTGAGAGAGAGCGAGAATATAGCAGTAGAAAAAAGACAGCCATCTGCTGTGTGTGTGCGTGTGTGTGTTTGTGTTTGTTTAGGGAAGGGGTCATACCTATATTCACATTAATATTCCTCTCCCTATTATCATATTGATGAAAAATTATGCAGTTTTTTCCTTTCTTCCATGACAACGCTGGTTAACCAAACCTATGTGAAGCATCCAGAATGTCTCACTGCCATAAATAACCTTCAGTGCCTTATCAAACAGAATCCCTGTAGTAACTCACCTTTTCATATTGCAGGAAACATCATTTGGGGAGGAAAGCTGATAGTAATGGTAGTTTTTTGAGGTCACACACAGCATTTGCTTTGCCTTGACCCTTCAAACCAGCTGTGTATCCTTAATTCGTCATCTCCTCAGCTCTAACTCTACCTCTTAATTTGCTTTTACTTGTTTACTGATGTCCGAAATCACCCCTATATTGACAATGGCGTTCCCTTTGTAGTGCACTTTGAAAACATGTATGCCATTTTGAACGCAGCCGTGGCTCATGACTAAAGCTATAGGTGACCTATTATTTAAAAGCAGAATTTACGTTAGGTCTCCAAAGCTTGTGAAAACCAAAATATATAGCAAACGATAATGGTTTTAATCTATTGTATGTCGTTTATTAAGAAATGTATCTATGGAGCCATACATACATGTAAAACAAAAGAAAGTTTTGCAAACAAAAAAATAAAGGAATTAGCAAAATGGTAAAAAGCCTTGGAGTAACGATTGATGACCAACTGAACTTCTCTAACCACATTTCTAAAACTGCACGATCTTGCAGATTCGCACTCTATAACATCAGAAAGGTCCGACCCTTCCTATCTGAACATACAGCTCAACTCATTGTTCAAGCTCTTGTTCTCTCCAAACTGGACTATTGCAACTCTCTACTAGCCGGGCTTCCAGCTAATTCTATCAAACCTCTTCAGCTGCTTCAGAACGCAGCAGCACGAGTGGTCTTTGATGAACCCAAAAGAGCACATGTCACTCCGCTACCTCAAGACATGGCGATTTATAATCGCAGCAAACTGTTTGCAAGTATTAAAAGTGTCCAAGAAGATGTCCAAAATCTTTACACGCATTGACCCAGAGACTGTTTAGATGCATGTCACTGATGAGAAGATGACGGATGTTTACTGTATGATAACTGAAATGGCCTTAAATACCCAGCAGGCACAAAACGTTAACATGTCGTCATATTGACGTTGTACCACAACGCCATGGAGATGTCGCATTTTGTTTGGATATGAAAATCAAGTTGATGTCAGAACTTAATGTCAGGCAAACGTCAATGTCTATCCTCCAACCTAAAACCAACTAAATATCAACGTTTAATGATGTTACAGCTTGACGTTGTGTGGACGTTACCGCTGTTGACATTTATCAGATGTTGGATTTTGGTTGCCATACCTGCCGAATAAATGTCAGTATTTGACGTCAATATGATGTTGATTTTAGATGTTGGGTCGACATTGGATTTTGGTAACTTTCTAACAACCTAAAATCAATCAAATATCAATGTCATTTGATGTCATTATTGGATATCAAAATAACGTTGTCCTTTGACGCTGGCTAGACGCTGAATTTTGGTCACATGACATCACGACCTAAATCTAACCTAATATTAATGTCTTATGACGTTGTGTGCCTGCTGGGCAATAACTAAATGCACTACAGAATGTTACGTTTACACACATTCACAAATTACATGTAAACGCATCAGTTTTATCAGCGTAATACTCACTACTCACTACTCTTGAGTACTTAAAGGGTTACTTTTTACTCATACTTTAAATAAAATTTACAACCGATACTTTTTACTCTACCTGCACTACATTTTTACGATTTTTCAGTTCTCTTTCCACCACTGCCTATATGTGCTATTTACATACAGTATATTTAAACTAGATTATTAAAGTTCGTCGAGACAAACTTTGAGGCTGGCTTGAGAAAGCCTGTTGATAATAGTTTATTTAGTTTAAACAGTTTTAAAATGTATGAAAAGATAGATAGATAGATAGATAGATAGATAGATAGATAGATAGATAGATAGATAGATAGATAGATAGATAGATAGATAGATAGATAGATAGATAGATAGATAGATAGATAGATAGATAGATAGATAGATAGATAGATAGATGTTATTAGCATGATTCTAGCAAGAATTAGCATGTTACTAGCATGATTCTAGCATGAATTAGCATAATTCTAGCATGAATTAGCATAATTCTAGCATGGATTAGCATATTACTAGCATGATTCTAGCATGAATTAGCATGTTATTAGCATGATAGATAGATAGATAGATAGATAGATAGATAGATAGATAGATAGATAGATAGATAGATAGATAGATAGATAGATAGATAGATAGATAGATAGATAGATAGATAGATAGATAGATAGATAGCTAGATAGATAGATAGATAGATAGATAGATAGATAGATAGATAGATAGATAGATAGATAGATAGATAGATAGATAGATAGATAGATGCAGTGTATGGGACAGTTGCTAGGGTGCAGTATCTGGTTGTTAGGGTGTGACTACAAAGTTAAAAGGTCATCAGTGATTGGCTGCTGGCTAGACTGAGTTAAATGAGCTCAGCCATTAGTCTGTAGGACAGTCTGATGCAGAGCTCACAAAGTTTGATCCAATGTAAAGTCAATGACAGTCTTTTGCAGTGGAAGTCTTTGGGACAGTTTCTAGGGTCCCAAAAATGGTTGCTAGGGTGTGGCCAGAAAGTTAAAAGCTCATCAGTTCTTGGCAGTTAGGTAGTCTGAGTTAAATGAACCCAGTTAGATGTCTGTGTGACAGTCTGACGCAGAGTTATGAGCTGACAAAGTTGCACTCAATGTTAAGTCTATGGCATTTTTGCGGCGGTCTGGGATGTTTTTCGGAAAACCAAAAGTCGGATCAGTCGGAAAAGATATAGCAACCCGAGTCAGACCAGTTTGGAGGTCTGGTGTGAGTTTGGTGGGAATAGCTCGAAAGCTCTAGGAGGAGATGCGTTTTGTTTTTTAGTCTCAGAAAAATAGGATAACAGTAGTCTGGCTTGCTACACAAGCCAGCCTAATTAATATGGAAAATGAGTGCATGCTTTTCTCAAAATATTATTGGATTCCTTTTAAGTGTGTGTAAAACAATATAATTTTATACAAAAAATTCTGGGGATTTTCTCCAAAGAAGTTGTTACTCCACCCCGTTTAGAGCACCAATGTGGACAATTTACATTATAACTAACGTGGTACAAACAAAAGATCTGCGACTGAGCAACTACAGTTTTGGGAAACACTCATCACTACATCATTCTTTTCCCAAACGATGCATCATACTATGATAGTCCAGCCGAGAGTTATGTCGTTGTTTGGAAATTACACCCCTGGTCAGCTTGCGGTCGACTGACTGACTAAGCGACTAACCCACCCACCGCTTTCCCTAAACCCAACCGATAGTGTTTTCAAAAACAATCTAGAAAAAGACAAGCCATCACGGTTGTGTGATTTAACTATGTTTTTTACCTGGTAACCGGAAAAGATGAGGTAGGTGGTTAGCTGGTAGCGCTAAAATGAACAGAAGTTGTCGGTGGTACCACCACGTAGCATTCATTTTAAGGCTGTACCTCTGGCTACATAATACGCAATCTCCAGAAATGTAGACAGGGGTACATATCCACAATGAGCCTGTGTTGCACATTTTGATCTCTAAATAGCTAAGCAATAGTAATAGAAATGCAGCAACAGCAGAAATGATGGTGATTTATAGTATCTTTGGGGCTTACCGTGCTCGTCCAGTAAAATGTTGTCTGGCTTAATGTCTCTGTGAACACATAAATACAGTTGAGTTAGGACAAATGATCTGTTGACGCACCACTCTAACAATTCATCTGGATACAGCAGAAAACAAGCAAGGCATCACATTAACCTCTCAGTTGTGAAATGATGAGAAGCTCAAGCCAAAAGAAGCAGTGTCACTGGAGGAAAACAACTAAATGTGGGTCAGGTTGATCCAGAAAATGTGTCCTATACAATTACAGACCTGCCAGTCACAGTGTGCTTTGAGGAGCACAGACGGTCAGCTTTTTTCTGTCATGTCAACCGCTGTCAAGGCAATATTGAATTCAGCTGAGTGAAATGAAGATGTGATGATACAGATAAAGCAGCAGATCACTCCTTTAACATTGAGACTGACATAAATCAGAGGCAAATCCAAAAAAAAAGACTAAATAAGTAGGGTTTAGTTCTGTCAGTGGATAACTGGATGAGGGCAGATCGATTGGATAGTCAGCTGACTGTTTGAGTGAATTAAACATTTAAAAACGCTGCAAACCAAATGAAAATCAAAACAAGAAGTCTCAAAATTATTTTAATACTAGCAGATGCTTACATTTGAAAACAAAACAAGACAAAACAACAAAGATGCTAATGGTCTAATCCGATTCTATTGTTTATGCTAAGCTAAGCTAAAAGGTTTCAAGCCAGAGTTTTATTATGTGCTATTCTTTCATTTGAATACTGGTAGATGTTTACATTTGATAACAAAACAAGACAAAACAAAACAACAAAGATGCTAATGGTCTAATCCGATTCTATTGTTTATGCTAAGCTAAGCTAAAAGGTCTCAAGCCAGAGTTTACATTTGAAAACAAAACATAACAAAACATTCATTAATTTTCCTTCGGCTTAATCCCTGATTTATCAGGGGTCGCAACAGTGGAATGAACTGCCAAAACAAAACAAAACAAAACAAAACAAAACAAAACAAAACAAAACAAAACAAAACAAAACAAAACAAAACAAACAAAACAAAACAAAACAAAACAAAACAAACACAAAACATATGCTAATGGTCTAATCCGATTCCATGATTTATGCTAAGCTAAGGTAACAGGTCTTAAGCTAGCGTTTTAAGCCCCTTTCCCACATACACCAGCCCCTTTCCCACATATTACCAGCAATTTTCCAGAGATATTTACCGATAAATATGTGTGAAACCGATAAATATGTGTTTCACTGTGTGAAAGGGGCTTTAGTATGTGCTATTCTTTCATTCCAATGCTGGCAGATGTACTAATTTGAAAACAAAACAAAACATTCATTGTTGTTTCTTTAGCTTAATACCTAATTTATCAGGGGTCGCAACAGCAGAACAAAACAAAACAAAACAAAACAAAACAAAACAAAACAAAACAAAACAAAACAAAACAAAACAAAACAAAACAAAACAAAACAAAACAAAACAAAACAAAACAAGAGATGCTAATGGTCTAATCTGATTCTATAATTTATGCTAAGCTAAGCTAAAAGGTCTCAAGCCAGTCCCAGAGATCCATATTTAACTATAGGAGAGCTGTAAAACTACAAACCCCCCCCCCCCCCCCCCCCCCCCCCCCCCCCCCCCCACCACCACAAAAAAGTGGGGGAAACGTGTTCCTTTAATGATAGTTTTTACTGTCAAAATGCTATGTATGAGCAATATCAAATCCCTTTTAGGTGGCAGAAATAACTGAAAGCAACGAATATTTATATTAATATAAGAAAACACGTACAATGCATTACAATAACCATGAATTTGGACACACACACACACTCATACACACACGCACAAATAATAATGGGAGAGGGAAAAAAAGCACTTTCTTATATTAGTGTATGAGGCTCTATTTAATTCTGAAAGATTCTTCGTGTTGTAGATTCTGTAATATGTAGGAAGCATGAAGACATATGTTCAAACCCAAAACAGATGCTTCAACTCATTCCTGTTGTGCTAAACTGAAATTTACAGACTATTAAAAGTCAGCTATTTAAATGAAAGTATGGAGATTCTGTTGACAGTTTGCAGGATTTTTGCACAAGCAAAGTAGAGAGCTCTCAGTAGAGAGCACTTCAGATACAGGTGAGGCCAGGTGAGAAATGTCAAGTGTGTAGAGTTTAATTAGCTGACATTTGCACTGTGCTCCTGCATATATCAGCTGCACCTGATAGAGGATGATCATCGTGACAGCATTCTGGACCCGTTCCCTCAGCAACAGGCGCCAAGGCAACCTGCCTCCAGCCGGGTCTGTGTGCCTTTCATCTAATGGGCAGCTAGAGGAAATTATCACATTGCGTGCTATTTAATAATATTCTGTACATATTTTTTGCTGAGTAGATGACATTTTAACAAGCATGAACAGCTATCGAAAAAACAATCCTGTTTTTTGCTTTCTTTGTTATTGCGTTGTTTTAATTTCATTATGTGCTATTCTTTCATTTCAATAATGGCAGATGTTTAAATTTGTAAACAAAACAAAACAAAACAAAACAAAACATATGCTAATGGTCTAATCTGATTCTATGATTTATGCTAAGCTAAGCTAAAAGGTCTCAAGCTATAGTTTTAAGCCCCTTTCACACATACAGAGCTTTCTAGAATATTCAACAATGGCAGATGTTTAAATTTGCAAACAAAATGAAACAAAACAAAACAAAGCAAAACGCAACACAACACAATACAATACAATACACAAAACACACACAAAAAAGAAACAAAACAATAGAAAGAAACAAAACAAAACAAAACAAAGAAACTAAAGAAACTAAACAAAACAAAAGAAACACAAAGACGAAACAAAAAAGAAACTAAAGAAACTAAACAAAACAAAAGAAACCCAAAAACAAAACAAAAAAAGAAACTAAACAAGACAAAAGAAACAAACAAAACAAAACAAAACAAACACCAAAAACAAAACAAAAAAAGAAACTAAACAAAACAAAACAAAAGAAACCCAAAAACAAAACAAAAGAAACACCAAAAACAAAACAAAAAAGAAACAAAAGAAACTAATCAAGACAAAAGAAACAAACAAAACAAAACAAAAGGAACACTAAAAACAAAAGAAAAAAACAAAACAAAAGAAAATAAACAAAACAAAAGAAACAAACAAAACAAAACAAAAGAAACACCAAAAACAAAACAAAAAAAAAACTAAAGAAACTAAACAAAACAAAAGAAACACAAAGATGAAACAAAAAAGAAACTAAAGAAACTAAACAAAACAAAAGAAACCCAAAAACAAAACAAAAAAAGAAACTAAACAAGACAAAAGAAACAAACAAAACAAAACAAAAGAAACACTAAAAACAAAAGAAAAAAACAAAACAAAAGAAAAGAAAATAAACAAAACAAAAGGAAATAAACAAAACAAAAGAAAATAAACAAAACAAAAGAAACACAAAAAACAAAAACAAAAGAAACAAAAGAAACAAAACAAACAACACAAAACCAAAACAAAACATTGTTTAAATTCGCAAACGAAACACAAAACAAAACAAAACAAAAAATATATGTATTAATGTATACTATCATGAACAAACAGCGAAACATTTAATACATTATATATATATATATATATATATATATATATATATATATATATATATATATATATATATATATATATATATATATATAGTTGCACTTTTTGTTTTTGCTAAGAGGCCGCTGTGTACGCTTTTTCAGATCTCAAATTTCTCTCATAAGTGCCATTTGTGGCTGGTCTTCTGGCGTAAATCCATCGAAGGCCGCTGTTGACTGACTGACTGATCGACTGACCCACCCTCTTCCATCCCTAAACCCAACCAATAGTGTTTTCAAAAGCACCGATTGACCAGCGCCCACCCACTTCCCTAATTTCTTGATGGAAACATAGCTACTGTTTAAAAAAATGATCTGGAAGTCAGCGTGAGTGAATCCTGCACCCCTCACACACCTGACCTTTTCTCAATGGCAGTGTTATTCGACCACCCTGAGAGCAGTGGGCAAACTGATCCACCAGCCTTTTCTTTCGCTTGACTGCTCCGACAACCTATTAGCAGGATCTAATGGCCTCATTACATCACATATCATGATGAGGGCTGTAAACGAGCTGCCCTGCTGGTTACTGGATCCCTGTCCAGGTACTTTAGAACAGAGAGACAGCTGGAGCCCGAAACACACACACACACCTCAATAACCTCCATTGTGGGCATCTGAGCATTCGCTAGTGGAGCTTGATGAAGGGCTGCTTTTCAGTTTTCCTGAACAAAGCTGGACATGTGTTACTGTTTACTTGCTCTTTGTCCAATCAAACAACTTCTTGATACTGCCAATTACTGCCAATTACTGCCAATTACTGCCAAAGTTAAAGTCCCCATGAAATCAAAACTAAGCATATTGATTTTGTGAGCTCATATTTCTAGTTTTGTGGTGAACAATTCATCTGTGCATGTTATCAAGAAAAAAAGTTTAGTTCGTCGTTGTGATCTTTAATTGAAATCTGAAAATGCACTTCCTGTTTGTTTTCAGTTAAATTCTCAGATTAGGTCTTTCTGAGGTAGTGGGTGTGGCTAACATACCTAACCACGCCCCCTGTAGCTGTCGGTTTTGACAACAAACAGAAATGGTGAGCAGGAGGAGTCTGTTAGGTTGTAATAACTCTCCCCAAGGCGACACAGTGGCGCAGTAGGTAGTGCTGTCGCCTCACAGCAAGAAGGTCGCTGGTTCGAGCCTCGGCTCGGTCAGTTGCCGTTTCTGTGTGGAATTTGCATGTTCTCCCGGCACTCGCGTGGGTTTTCTCCGGGTGCTCCGGTTTCCCCCACAGTCAAAAGACATGCGGTACAGGTGAATTGTCCGTAGTGTATGAGTGTTGAGTGCTGGATAAGTTGGCGGTTCATTCCGCTGTGGCGACCCCGGATTAATAAAGGGGCTAAGCTGAAAAAAAAATGAATGAATGAATGAACTCTCCCCAAACCCTTTCCCCCATCTTTCTGAATGCCTACTTTACTACATCCAATCAGCTCGCAGTCGGAAAAAAAACAAGACACGCCCACTGTTTTCTCATTTAATATTGCATTCTCTAGCAACTGCATCACGATATGAAAAAAACAAACAACAAAGCGTTCTGGTTCATGTGGACTTTAACTTTAGTTATTACGTTAAAGACACATTTGGCCCGTTTCCACTGAGTGATACGGTACGGTTCAGTTCGGTACGCTTTTAAGGCCATTTCCACTGTAAAAGAGTACCTAAAAGCAAATCGTATCGTACCACTTTTTGGTTACCCTTTGCAAAGGGTACCTAGCATGAAAAAAAGGTATCAAAAGGCAGAGCTAGATGCGCAGCTGAACGCTATTGGTTTACAGAAATACGTCACTCGAAGAAGCAGGAGAATGAAAACAAAGGAAGCACCATTTTAAAATACACAACCGAGACATTACACCGTAATAATATATACATATAATAACGAGCCATGATTGACCCGAGCTCAAGTAAACCTTGTCGTCGTGATCAACAGCCACAAAGCCAAGAAGAGCTAAATCCGCCATGTCCTGTTGTTGTGTCACGAGGCCGTCTAAAAGTGCGAGCGGTTTCACTTTCTACAGAGATTTGAAATACCGAACTTCTTGAGCTCATTTTAATAACGTGCGTGTGATTTATTAAAGTGCTTCTGACATCCGATCCTTTCAGAAACTGACAAACGAGAGAGTGACGCGCCAAAAAGCAAAGGAGAAGCTGGAAAAAACAAAGGAGCAAATGATTCTTTCAGCAACCTAAAACATGATCAAACTGCCATGTTTAACTATTATCATCACCTTTTGGACTATTATGAACTCGGAATGACTGTGGGCTACATGTTGCGGGTTGTTTTTGAACCCAAATAAGGACTAAATGTGGGCTGTGTGTAGTTTTTCTGTAATTAGTAACATATCAGAGACTGTAAGGGTCTGTATGTGTTCATATATGTTGCATTTATTTATTTATTTTATATAATCGCAGATGTTACAGTAGGCTATTTCGCTATTTCATTGAGCACGGTGGCGCAGTAGTTAGCACAATCGCCTCACAGCAAGAAGGTCGCTGGTTCGAGCCCTGGCTGGGTCTGTTGGCATTTCTGTGTGCATGTTCTCCCTGTGTTCGCGTGGGTTTCCAGATTAATAAAGGGACTAAGCCGAAAAGAAAATAAATGAATAATTATTTACAGTATTTTGAAGTGCCCACCCAAAAATTTCCATATGTCTAATTATACAGACATGTTTACATCTACGAAATATGCATGAAAATAGGCAATTGATATAAATTAGGCCACTATTATCTGCATGCGTTTTCTCTCATTGTGTTATCAAGAAATTCAGCCTTTTTTGGAAGTCATTAGGTTCCTCTTTGGCTTGTATTTATAGGACAGTGTGATTTTGGCTTGTGTTTACAGCACTGGGCTCCTGCTGACTTCCCCTCACTAACTGCTGACAGTTTGTGTGTTCTAGTGTTTTCTTTCATACTGATAAATTGGATGTGAAAGACAATTGCCTGTCAGCATGAACTAAAACGCAGTCAGTGTTAAAAGTGCTTTGGATTTTGTTTGGATTTCATGTTGACTTTAAATACTGTCTGTAGTTTTAAGTCTATTAAGCACTACATACAGCATCTGTTTATACATTTCTGATATGCTTTATAAAGTTGAAGTGACTGTTATTCGCCCTCCTGTGAATTTCTTTTTCTTATTCAAATGTTTCCCAAACAATGATTAAGAGAGCAAGGAAATTTTTCACAGTATGTCTGATAATATTCATTTTCTCTGGAGAAGTCTGATTTGTTTTATTTTGTCTAGAATATAAGCAGTTTTAATAATAATAATAATAATAAAACCATTTTAAGGTCAATAGTTTTAGCCCTCTTAAGCATTTGTTTCAATTGTCTACAGCAGTGGTTCTCAACTGGTTTGGCCATGGGACCCACATTTTTACATGGTCATCAAGCCGCGACCCCAATTTTTAGGAACTATAGTATAATTTTAGGGATTATAATTAATATTTATTTGTTAACATACACAAGTAGTGAGATAAATCATAAGAAAATCACCAAGACTTAGAAATAAAGAATATTTTATTGCTGTCATTTAACAAAATGCCCTCAGCTATTAGAGTCGTCTTTGAAAATAGTCCATAGGTTTGTCCATGCAACTGCGATGTTAGGTTTCTAAGTTAGTAGTCATCTCAGGGACTACACTGCCAGCCATAGAGGACATCCAGAAGAAACACTGTCTGCGCCGAGCACGCAGTATTCTTAAGGACACCTCTCACCCTGCTCACAGACTGTTTTCTCTCCTGCCTTCCGGCAGGCGCTTCAGGCTCCCCCGGACAAAAACCAGCAGACTGAGGAACAGCTTTTTCCCCAGAGCTGTCTTCCTTTTGAACTCTGCCCCTCACTGACTCTTTTGCCCCCCCGATACACCCCCACACTCCTCTAACTTATACTCCTCACAATCACTGCACTATTTAACATTTGCACATTTAAAGTTTGCACATATTCATTGCACTGATTCACTTATTTGAACTGGACAAACCCACTGCACATGGACATTTGTAATTATGTTTATCTATCTGCACACTCCTGATTATTAATAGCATCCTGTACATATATTCATTTATTGTAAATCTGTTCATAGCTAATACAACCTGTATATAATGTTGATAGTACATCCATCTGTAAATATCACCATAGTTTTTCTATAACTGCACTTCATAACTTATACCTGTATCCTGCACTTGCTGCTATTGCACTGCTGGTTAGACCTAAACTGCATTTCGTTGCCTTGTACTTGTACATGTGTAATGATAATAAAGTTGAATCTAATCTAATCTAATCTAATCTAATCTAATCTAATCTAATCTAATCTAATCTAATCTAATCTAATCTAATAGAAGGTTTCATGCTCTCTTGTGAGAGCACCTCACGTCATATGACACACTGAGGTGTTAAGCCTTTTTTGTCGTCGATATATGTAAATTCATACTTTACATATTCAGGGTCGTACTTGCGTTTCAACATATTTGTTGCTATAATTAAATTAAATTTCACATGTCAAACGGTACGGTTGTCACGCGCGCATTTCAAAATAAAAGTCCGATATAAGCAAAATAAGTTAAAAATGAAATATTTGTTGTTGTTTTTTTGACCACTAACTCCGTGACCCACTGAAAATGTCGCGACCCACCAGTTGAGAAGCACTTGTCGACAGAACAAACCATCATTATAGAATGACATGCCTAATTACTGTAAGTTGACATAATTAACCTAGTTAAGCCTTTAAATGTCACTTTAGCTGTATAGAAGTGTCTTGAAAAATATCTAGTCTAATATTATTTACTGTCATCATGACAAAGACAAAATATTAGATAGCATAGCGGCTAAAACAATCATATAACGTTAAGCAACCCTGCTCAAGACACTTGCTACACACTGTATATGTAAGGGAAGACAATAATCAAATATATTAATATATCTGTGGAAAAAAGCCGTCCAATAAGCAGTATGAATGTATAACGTTGTCTGTTTAATTTGAAAATAACGGTCGCTTGCAATAGAAATTGCATAAACATGGAAGCTTCGTGTTCAATAACAATAAAATATTTCGACAAAAATCAATATTTTAAACCAAATTATTTATATTTGTGTGAGGTAGACGTGTAATTTGAGTGATTATGTATATGCAGCCGATTGTTATTATCGCAAAAAAATTCCCAATCTTGTACAACAGCAATCGCTTCACGAGACGTTTCTAAAACAGGTTACACAACATAATAATGTGTGTAAGTGTAAATATTTGTGGGCAAATCATATCTAATTTGTATATTTATTTCTTCTGGAGACAGTCTTGTTTGTTTTATTTCAGCGAGAATAAAAGCAGTTTTTTATTTTTTTAAACGATTTTAAGGTCAATATTGAGCTATATTTAATTTTATTTAAGCTATATATTTTTCAGAGAGTCTACAGAACAAACCATCATTATACAATAACTTTCCTAATTACCTAACCTGCTTAACCTAATTAACCTAGTTAAGCCTTTAAATGTCACTTTAAGCTGTATAGAAGTGTCTTGAAATATATCTAATCAAATATTATCTACTGTCATCATGACAAAGACAAAATAAATCAGTTATTAGAGATGAGTTATAAAACTATTAACTATTTGCCAAGTTCGTTTCGGCAGTTCAAAACAGCACACCAAAGTGAACATTTGGGGGAGTTCGTTTTAGCTTCTAAACACCATTGAGCTACCATTAATCCGTGACGATTACACAATCAGTGGGGTGTGTCCTGGAGCTCCGCCTTCTTTGATGTGCTTTGTGTCCATGCACTTCAGGAGAAGGATGTTTGCCTTATGTGAAACTGTTACTCTCTCAGAAACGCAATCGTTGTTGTGTTTGGGAGTCCTCAAAATGTGGCGGGACACATTTACAACTCAGCCCACTGCAGCGTGGAGGTGTCGAAAAGGTTTGAAAACCGTTTACCGCCACTCAGCCTTTTTGAACTTCTTTCTGGGCTCAAACAAATAACAAAAAAAAATTGTGAAGTATACCAGGGCCTAGGAGATCGAGAGAATTCACTGAAAATTGAGCTCGAATGTTACATAATACTTAACAGCATTTTAAAATGTAAAGTCAAGTGTAAAAACAATTATTTTACACACAATATAATCATAATAGGTGACGCAGTGGCGTAGGTAGTGCTGTCGCCTGACAGCAAGAAGGTCGCTGGTTCGAGCCTCGGTCAGTTGGCGTTTCTGTGCGGTGTTTGCCTTTTCTCCCTGCATTTACGTTGGTTTCCTCCGGGTGCTCCGGTTTCCCCCACAGTCCAAAGACATGTGGTACAGGTGAATTGGGAAGGCTAAATTGTCCATAGCGTATGAGTGTGAGTGAGTGTGTATGGATGTTTCCAGATTAATAAAGCGACTAAGTCGAAAAGAAAATGAATGAATATAATCATAATAATGCTTTACAATATCACTGTGTTTATTATTATTTTTTATTAGAATAGTAATATGTATATAGTATCAATGTACGCTAAATTAACTTGATTTGAAAATGACTTTTATACATTTACATTTAAAATTTTTACATTTCTATTTTTAAAATGGAGTGGATTGTTCAGTTAATATATTCAGTGATCCAATTATTAGTTAACCGATATTATCTTGGGAGAAAATGGCTTAAACTTTAATAAAGTTTAACCTCTTAGCAAATACCTGCATGCTATGGGTATAAAATTGATCTAATATTTCATGATTTTCATTTGTTACTTCAGTCTGTTGCTCAAACATCAGTTTACAAAAATAATCCAGTCTCAATGGAACAGACTTTTGTTTTGTTTTTGTGTGTATATTTTGTGTTTCCACCCTTCACATCCTGTTTTGAAGAGCCTTGTCTCTTCAGATGTTGTTAATTGAGCATCACTCTAGTGTTAATAATTCAAGTCGCCGTCAGCATAAAGCAGGGCGTATTGTTTTCGTCTCAGAGGCCCAGTCGGAACTCCATCTCAGGGGAATGATCTCACACTAGCTGGAGGCTCATAAACATGAAGCGCTATTTTCATGTACAACCCCAAATCAGGAAAAGATGGGACGGTGTGAATAAAAAAAATGACTGACTTATATTTCATTGCAGACAATGCAACACATTATTTAATGCGTTTCTTGTTTAAATGTCTCCCAATTTTAGTTCTTGCAGCACATTTAAAAAAAAAGTTGGACCAGTGAAGCATTTACCACTTTGTAATGTTGCCATTCCTTTTCACAACCCTTAAAAGATGTTAAGGGAATGAAGACACCTAGTGATGAAGTGTTTCAAGTGTAATTCTTCCTGCAAACAAGTCTTTATGTGGGCAACAGTACGGAGTCTTTGTCAAATTTTGAGCTTCAAAATGCACCACACATTCTCTATTGGAGACAGGTCGGGACTGCAGACAGGCCAGTCAAGTATCTGTATCCTCTTCCTCCGCAGCCAGGACTCTGTAATGTGTGCAGAATGTGGTGTGATCCAAAATCTCTGCACTTTTCAGCATTAATGGTGCCATCACAGAAGTGCAAGTTACCTTTGCCAAGGGCACTAACACAATCTAATACCATGACAGACCCTGGCTTTGGGACTTGTTGCTGGTAACAGTCTGGATGACTCTTTTCTTCTTTGATCCGGAACACACAGCATCCAATTCTCCCAAATAACACCTGAAATACTGATTCATCTAACATGTCACATGTATACACTGGGCTCAGAGGCATCTGGGATGGACCATGACACAGAGAAGTCAACGGCGCTCCTGGACACTGTTAACATAGGGCTTCCATTTGTCACAGTGCAGTTTTCACTGGCATTTGTGGATGTAACTATGTATTGTGTTACTTGACACAGGTTTGCCGCAGTAGTCCTGAGCCCATGTGGTGATATTGCTTATAGATGAATGACAGGTATTGATGCAGTGCTGCCTGAGGGATCGGAGATCACGGTTGTTCAGCTTAGGCTTGCGCCCTTGTATACACTGAAATTCGTCCAGCTTCCTTGAATCTTTTAATGATGTTACAGTTGAAGGTGAAATATCCAAATGTCTTCCTCTCTTTCTTTGAGGAACATTGTTTTTAAACATTTCAATGATTTTCTCACGTATTCAACCCAGGCTCATTCTGAGAACATAGTCCCGGGGACGTTTCTGGAGACCGCGAAATACGTAGCCGGGGGTATGTATGGCTGCATTTGATTTTTTTAAGCGAATGCTGCGTGGCGGTGTGACGCCGTTCCTTCCGGCGCTTGCCGCCTCCGTGTGGAGGGCTTTCCCGACGACGACGACGACCGGGTTCGAGTCCGGGGAAGAGCGGTTCCAGAAATCAGGTAAGAGAACAAAAACAAAATCCAAAAAATGAAGCGAACAAGTTCATCATAGGGTGAGAATGTAGTCAAAATCCGAAAACGTGGTAAAAATCAGATGAGGGCTTTTCTTTTTCTGGACGGCTTTTGTGAATCGTCGTTGGTTGGGTTTAGGGACGGAGGAGGGTGGGTCAGCCGATTGGCCGGTCGCACGGTCAATCATTCTGTCATCCAGGCAGACAGGTGGAAGGTCGTTCGACAGCGGCCTCCAGCGGGTTTACGCGAGAACGGCGCGGGAAAAAGCGCGCACAGCGGCCTCTCGTGGACTCGCGAAAACAAAAACTGCAAAAATACGTACCTCCCGCGACGTATTTCGCGGTCTCCAGAAACGTCCCCGGGACTACGTTTTCAGAATGAGCCTGGGTTGCACGTATTTGTTGCCAATCTGGCAATCCTCGGCCCATCTTTGCTCCTAAAGGACTAGACCTTCTTGGATGCTGCTTTTGTACCAAGTCATAACTACAATCACGTTTCACATCACATCATTAGTTAACCAGTTTACCTGATTACTAGCCCTAAATTGCTCCTGTCCAAACTTATTTGGAACGTGTTGCATGTCTACAGGTCAGAAAAGGATGTATATTTACAAATGAAATGAAGTTGATCAGACAAAACATGAAATATTTTGTGTTTGTATTGTCTGCAATGAAATACACGTCAAAATAAATTTGTAAATCACTACTTGCTTTTTTTATATGCGTTTTTCATATTGTCACAACTTTTTTTGCAATCGAATAATTAAAAAAAATCTAAAAGCTAGATAGTTTATTTTTTAAACTATTAACTACTATTTTTTTAAATCTTTTGTAGGATATGGATAAAATATGTCACTACTAACAGTTTAATAACATTTTTAGAAGTCCCCAGGCAACCTCCACAATGGCCCTGTTGCCACATACTGCATTAACACTCGATCAGGACTCTTGGATGGCACTTTTTATTGCACAGCCTTTATCAAAATTTCATGCAGTCATATTTGAAGGGTCCATATTGGTAACTCAAAAGTATATATTAGTACCTAAACATTTTAAGAGGAACACTTTTGTATTAATAACTTGAGGTATTAATATGGACCTTTTAGGTACAAATTTATACTATTCGAAAAGGTACCACCCCAGTGACAGCTCGCGTATCTTTATTTCTGAGAGTGTGAGGAATACAAGGTACACACACAGGTTTACAGGGACTCTCCATAAGTACAATGTAATTCAAAATACTTCATTTTTTGTGATTTAGGCAAAAATGTACCCACAAAGTCAAAGTTTACAGCCATTGCTATTCTTGTGGGGATGTGTGGTCCTCAAATTGTGGTTTACAGGGAGTCTTCACAGGCATAATGTATTTTATACAGTAAAGATTGCTTGTTAAATGGCTCTAACCTTAAACCCAGCCCTCACAAGAAACGTGACTTATTTTGAATGTCAAAATATCCCTGTTAAGTATGATTTTAAAGTGTTTTGAATTACAAGGACATCAGGTATGTCCTCATAAACCACAGTAATAGAGTACAACTGTTGGTCATACCCATGTCATTATACAAAAGACTGTCCTTGTAAACCACCAAAATCAGTACACACACACATGTACAGCTGCCTTTATGGGGACCTCCTATAGACATAACGATTTGCATACTGTACATATATTTTCTATCCCCCTACCCCTAAACCCATCTCTCATAGGAAACAATCTGCACTTTTACATTGTCAAAATAGTTAATTCCTTGTGAATTAGGAGCAAAAAAATGTGATTTATGACGCAAAAATGACCCCACAAAGTCCAGGATGTGTGGTGCCCACAATGTGGACTCTCAGAAATAAAGGTACGCAAGCTGTCACTGTGGTGGTACCTTTTTCAACAGGTACACATTTGTATTTGAAGGGTCCATATTGGTACCTCAAAAGTATATATTAGTACCTACAAATTTTAAGAGGAACACTTTTGTACTTTTAGGTAGTAATATGTACCCTTGAGGTATTAATATGGACCTTTCAGGTACAAATTTATACCTTTCGAAAAGGTACCACCCCAGTGACAGCTCGCGTACCTTTATTTCTGAGAGTGTGAGGAATACAAGGTACACACACAGGTTTACAGGGACTCTCCATAAGTACAATGTAATTCAAAATACTTCATTTTTTGTGATTTAGGCAAAAATGTACCCACAAAGTCAAAGTTTACAGCTATTGCTATACTTGTGGGGATATGTGGTCCTCAAATTGTGTTTTACAGGGAGTTTTCATAGGCGTAATGTATTTTATACAGTAAAGACTGCTTATTAAATGGCTCTAACCCTAAACCCAGCCCTCACAAGAAACGTAGCATAATTTGAATGTCAAAATATCCCTGTTAAGTATGATTTTAAAGTGTTTTGAATTACAAGGACATCAGGTATGTCCTTGTAAACCACCAAAACCAGTACACACACATGTACAGATATCTTTATGGAGACTTCCTATTTATGTAATGCTTTTTATACTGTACAGACTGCATATTCCATCCTTATATAGCTGTATATTTTATGCACTTTTACATTGTGAAAATACTTAATTCTACGTGATTTAGGAGCAAAAATTTGATTTATGACTCAAAAATGTCCCCACAAAATCAAAATTGACTGGCATTACTATGCTTGTGGGGATGTGTGGTCCTCACATTGTGGTTTACAGGGACTCTTCATACGTGTAGCTTATTTTATACAGTAAAAACTGCTTATTATATGGCCCTACCGTACTCCTATCCTAAAACCACCATAATAGAGTACAATTAGGTCAGGCCCATGTCATTGCACAAAAAAACTGTCCTTGTAAACCACCAAAGCCGGTACACACGCACACATATATACTGAGAATAGTATAAACAAGGTCCAGCAAGGTCCATCTGCTTATCAGAAGAACATCGCCTGCATGCAAAGCGCAGTCCTCAGGCTAAAACTGTCAACGAAATAAATCCTGCATCCAGAACTGTGTAGAACAGAGGCGAAGTAATCTCCTGAAGTCCTCTAAAGTGTTTTATAGCTGTTGACGAATTCCTACTCTCTGCGTCAATGAAGTCTTTCATTTGTCCTGATTATCTTTCCACTCGTGCTTCTGTCTGGGACGGTACAACAGCTCATTTGTTCACAGATCTCTGTTTATTTGTTTCCGGTTTTAAAAAGCTGGGTTCTGAATATTCTGTTCATGTTGTAATATGCAATGATTGTACTAAATAAATATAAATATAAATGTTTAATATACAGTTGAAGGCATTAGTAGCCCAATTTTGATTCTTTTTAAAATATTTCCCAAGTGGGGTTTAATGGAAGGCAGAACGGTGGCTCAGTGGTTAGCACTGTCACCTCACAACAAGAAGGTCGCTGAGTCTGAGTTGAGTCTCGGCTGGGCCAGTTGGCATTTCTGTGTGGAGATTGCATGTTCTCCCCGTGTTGGTGTAGGTTTCCTTAACAATCCAAACACATGCGCTATAGGGGAATTGAATAAACTAAACTGGCCATGGTGTATGTGTGTGAATGAGAGTGTATGAATGTTTCCCAGTACTGGGTTGCAGCTGGAAAAGCATATGCTGAGTAAAACATGCTAGAATAATTGGCGGTTCATTTTGCTGTGGGGACCCCTGATGAACAAGGGACTAAGCCAAAGGAAAATTAATGAATGTTTAATGGAGCATTTTCACAGTATTTCCTTTTTTTTCTTTTGGATAAAGTATTTTTTCTTTTAATTTTGCTGAGAGAAAATCAGTTTTTACATTTTTTTTAAACATATTTTTAAGGATAATATTTTTTGCCTCCTTAAGAAATCGTATTTAGTCAACTTTATATTGTATTAGACGGCATGTTTTGACCATAAAAGCTTTACTTCTTAAATTTAATACCTCAACAAAAAACATACATGCAAATTATTGGAGGTAAACTAGTATACAAATAAATAATATTGTGATTGTAATGTATAACTGATGAAAAAAATTGAATGTAAAATGTAAAAATAAAGACAAGCCTCATTATTTTACACACCGTGAAGACTAAAAGAACCAAACAAACTCCACTACAATAATATTATTTAGCAACTTATTGGCAATTTATATATAAAGACATGATGTTATCTAACAAACAAATTGTTAATTGACTTAAGCAAACCAGGGAGCATAGAGAACAGTATATCCCTACTTGAAAAAAATTACTATAGTAATTTATAGTGTTTTTTCAACCCAGGCTCATTCTGAAAACGTACCCCTGTATACATTTCTGGAGAGCGCCAAATACATACAAGAAGCTACTTTATTTAGCAGCTTTTGTTTTTCGTAAATCCACCAGAGGCCGCTGTGTATGCCTTTTTAGATCTCAAATTTCTCTCGTGAGTGCCATTCACGGCTGCTGTTCTCATGTAAATCCACCAGAGACGGCTGTCGACTGACTGACTGACCGATCGACCGACCCACCCTCGTCCTTCCCTAAACCCAACCAATAGTGTTTTCAAAAGCACCGATTGACCAGCCCCGTCCCACTTCCCAAAACCCAACCAACCTGATTTCTACCACATTTTCAGCTTTTACCACATTCTCACTCTGTTATTTACTTGTTTATGTTGCTTTTTGGATTCTGTTTTTGTTTTAACCGCTTTCTGGAACAGTTCTTCGCCAGACTCGAACTCTATCATCGTGTTTAACGTATCAAGTCTGCTGACTTACATGGCGAGCTACTGGACAAACTAGTAACAGCGGGAAAGCCATCCATACAGAGGTAAGCAGTCAGCTGGTAAGCGTGAAAAGGAACCGTGTCATACCACCCCCTAGTGTCCGTTTTAAAGATGAAATGCAGCCATACATACTGCTGGCTACATAAATTGCGATCTCCAGAAATGTATACAGCGCTCATTTAGAATGAGCCTATGTTGTGTTTCATATAGCTATTTACACTTTTTTAGTGTCAGGAGTGGAGATCAAAGCAAGGAACAACAGAGATGAGAATCCAAGTGCAGGCAAAATAAGATTATATTTAAGCAAAACAGGGACAAACAGAAGCGGCTGGTACAAAAAAGGCAATCCAAAAACGTAGTAAAAAAACTGGCATAAGGTAAAAAACAAGTGGCAAACAGGATCAAACAATAAACAAGGCTAAAGTCAAAAAACAGGCTAAACAACAAGATGCTAGGACATGCGAGGTACATACATCAACTAAGACTCCGTACTTAACTGGTGTATGTGTGGTGTATAAATAGTCTGAATGTGTGTGAGTCTCATCAGCCGTGATGAACAGCTGGTGTTTAACATGGCCTGATAGGATTTGTAGTTCCTAAACATGACATTTGTAGTTCACCAGTGACCTGTCAGGAAGGATCACTGGTGATCACGGCAGTTAGTGAATGCTCCATCATACTGTGGCCTTCACTAAAGTGAACTGATAAGAAATACTGTGGTATACTCTAGTTTGTACTACAGTAAAATGTGTTGTATTGTAGTATAATATCCTCTATAGATGTAAAATACAGTATTGGGTCTTGACCGTACAGTTGTTGTGTTACCATAGCAACTACAGTATCACCACAGAAGATTAAGTCAAGTACTTTACTATAGTTTGGAGACACTATAGTATTTACTATAGTATTTGTTTTGCATGTGGGTCAGTGTTTGTGAATGTGATTGTTACTGATTGTTAAAGGGGACCTATTATGCTAAAATCACTCTTATAAGGGGTTTAAACACAGTTGTTTCGCAACAGTCTGTGAATATAAGCAGCTGCTAATGATAAACATTGATTATTTTTAATTACATTTTTATAATCACGCTAGTGCAGAAACACTTTGATTGACATTCTCCCTTTGTATGGTCATCAGAGGGGGAAAGCCCCGCCCACTAGTGACTATCTCTCGCTCATTAGCATAAGACGTTAGTTTTGTTTTTGAATCTGCCACTATGCTGACACACAGGCATTTATAGCTCCGCCCTTTTTTTAAAAGAGCACAATCTCATCTGAATTTAAAGCGACAGTCACCACAATTAGGATCAAAGCCTAAAAGGGGCAGTTTCATGGCTATTAAACGTTATTTATGGGGTATTTTGATCTAAAATTTCACATTCACACTTATTTTACACCTTGTGTAAAGATTGTTAATGTGTATTGCATCCTCCTGCAGTCATTACCTGTGGATGATGCGTTTGTTGCGCAGATAGTGCAAAGCCAGAGCGATTTCACACAGGTAGTGTTTGACGGTGCTCTCTGTAAAGTGTACGTTCTGCTGTAGATGATAGCGCAGATCTCCTCCTAGCAGCAGGTCCACCACCATGAACATGTCCTCCTCATCTTGAAACGAGTACCTGCAATAGACAGATATTTTCAAAATCCAGCAATTTTTGTATATTCTTATATTATCGTGTGTAACATACAGTCTGGAGGTTAAAATCTGTTATGACCCCTAAAAGGGTCTGGGTTGTTCAATGTGAGTTTATGACTCCTGGTGCCAGGATCGCTGCTGGTAAAAGTCACTCTGGGCGTACTCCCACTATGCTATTCGAACTGTGCCCAGGCAAGTTTCCCGGATCTTTTAAGTAGTGTATATACACTATATACACTATATACACTATATACACTATGAACAGCAGCTGCGCTAATTATTTTCGTTATCTTCCATTTCCACCTGGGGATACTCTTCCCGAGGCCCTCAGACTAAGCAGAGTCACTGATTCGATCCAAGACCAACGACGAGATGATCCCAAGGTTTCCATATCCTGGACCAGGCCGTATCCTGAGCAGCTACTGTGGTGGTCATGGAAGAGTGGAGAACGCGTGGTACGCTTGTATTGTGAGTGCAAAGCATGCCTGAGCCTGAAACTGAAGACGAGACGTGACTTTTACAGGACTGTTTCATATGGATCTATTAATCATTCTTATTGTTCAATGAACGCAAACAGTCGGATTATTAAAGACGCAAACCCCTCACTGCATGAGAGCTGCACCTTCAGGAAACCTCATAATTCCTGCAGCACAAGGACTTTGATTGTTTATGAGCTTCAAGAGTCGCGGATCTTTTCGGCGAAATATTTGACTGCGTGTCACTGCATATCAAAAGACTAAAACAATATAGCCGAAGAAATCTCCACGGTGCTGAGTGGTGGGTGAAGTAGTTTTTGCACACTCCCGGTTCAAAACACACGCAAGCACAGGTTGCCAGATTGACAACACCAACAGGAGCGTGCATGACTATCGAGCCTAAAGACGGATTTAAAGCTGATTTAAGTTGTGTTCTAAATGAAAGCAACGGCACACGATCGAAGGAAATTTTTCCATCTTAAAAGGAGTTTTTGTCGAAACACCTAAAATTTATATTTAAAAATGGCTTCTATTTCTCAAAGCTGAACAACAGGATAAACTGACAATGATCACCTCAGGTACACCTCATGTGCTTCATTCAGCGTTAAATGCTAACAATGTGAGTTTAAATGCCATTTTACAGAACATTTATTGCCATACAACTGAAAGCAGCAGCAGATAGTTCACCTCAGATCCTGAAAATAAAATAAACCGTTTGAAATTTAACTTTAGAGCTGTGAATCAGTGCAAGACAACACATATCAGTCAATCAGCATCTACATTTAATAATGTTAAAGAGGTTTAATATGTATTAATCTTATTATAAACCTTACTATTTTGCTGAAGTGCAGCGAGTGCACTATTCTGTGCTTCTGTATGTCTGTATTTACATTTCAGTTGTGCTTCGTGTGGTGCAAACAGCCAAATTGCTTATAATGGCATATCTCCTCATGTAGCGTGTTGTTAGGACACGGGGTTACAATGTAACCCGCTCACCTAATGTTTACCTTCATAATATTTATATTATTTGCTAATTAATAACCACCTCATGTGGAACTCCGAATCTGCATCTCATTTTGGAGTCTGCTACTGTCCACCAGAGGTCACATTTCGGTCACAGATGCATGCTTTGAGAGCCTTCCTGACTGAATGAATGCAATACGCTGTTTTCCACCAAGGCAACCCGGGGTGCTGAAATATAATTGGCTAAACTGGCATTGGGCGGGTTAAAGAGACCAAAACAAAGACAGACGACTTAACCTGTTGTCATGACAATATGAAATAGAAATTACACTTCCGTTATCTTCAATACATGCAAATAGTGTAAACCAAAGTGCACCTGCACAGCTGCTCATTAATGCAAATATCCACTGAGCCAATCACGTGGCAGTAACTCAATCCTTGTTGGGACGCCATGTGATCTAGGTGACTTTGACTGTGGAATGATTGTTGGTGGCAGACGAGGTGGTTTGAGTATCTCGCAAACAGCTGATCTGGGATTTTCATAAACTGTAAACAGTCTCGGGTTTACAGCGAATGCAGAAACACACACACACACACACACACACACGTTTTTCATGATTGACAGTTTTGTGGCTGAAAATGACTTGATAATAAGTAAGGCTGAATATGTTTAACCTGACTGTTGAAGGACAACAGAAACCAGCAAGTTACAATAATGCTATTATGAGGAGCCGAGGAACACATAGATGGAGGACTTTCATTTCGTTTGCTTGATTGCTTGTTGGGCGCATTACAGCAAGAAGGTTGCTGGTTTGAATCAGTTGGCATTTCTGTGTGTAGTTTGCATATTCTCCCCGTGTTGGTGTGGGTTTCCTCTGGGAGCTCCGGTTTCCCCCTCAATGCAATTCGCTTAAAAACAATTGACTATTGGACTAATGGACAGTATGTGAAATGATTATCATTGATCTAGCGGTTGCAGATCGCTAACGGACTACAAATCCGCCATTATGAACTACAAGATCCAGTCATGCACCACACACACTCACACCGGTTCCTGATTCTGACTGATTGCATACACACAGCCGGAGGAAGACAGTCAAAGACTGATTACATGGACTATTTATACAGCGCACACACACGCACGCACGCACGCACGCACACACACACACACACACACACACATCAGTGCTGAGTCTTGTTCATCTGTCAAGTTAACATTACCAAGCGTTTTCCTAGCCTTTTCCTGCTGTGTTTTTGACCCTAGCTTTGTTTGTTTGTTTACATTGCCAGCTGCCTGCCTGTTTTGACCATTCGCCTGTTATTTGACTATGACTCTGGATTCCCTGTGTACATCTGTTTTACCCCTGTGTTGACCGGTGCTTGCCTGATCATCTCTGCATAATAAACCTCCGCTTGTGACAATATGTCTCACTCAAATGTCTTGCTTAAAGTACAAAATGTCAGCAATGGAAAGAAAACAGATTTTTTTGAGTCATTTCAACAATGAATATTTAATCAAATTTGATAGAAAACCAGAATATTTTGCTTGATTTTATTTAACTTTGTTTTATTATTTATCAAGTCTGTTAGTTAGCTAGGAAAACAATATCCCACAGGCCGGTCTGTGCTTGTGCCCTCAGTAAGTCATCAATCAGTCAATGACTGACACACTCAGGTCTACATCAGCAAACACTCATCTTACTCCCATTTGAAAAGCCATTCAGCAAACCAGCATTGATTTTACATACTTGCTGCCTGTTGATGTGCCCTGCCCTTTATATCTGCCAAATTACTGGCTGACAGAGCTCTCCCAGCATTGCTACATAAACTAAAGACAGATTTGTGTCATGTCATCTGATGAAACCTAAGCAAGATAAGAATATCACGGGAGAAGCTGTTCAGTAAACAAAGAAATCAAAAAGACATTTTAAGTGACCTCAAGTGATGAAAAATGTGTATCAAATGTAATTTGTGGCGACTGCCATTATGTTTTACATATGAATAGGGTAAACTGAGTTTTTAATGTGATTTATGTCATGATATTGAATATAAAGGGTCACCTTTATCAGGCTTGCGTTTTCACTGCCAAAAGGGTACCAATGGTACGGTATTTACACACATAAATACTTGTGTATAAATGTTTATTACTAACTTTTCTATGAACATGAGTTGATTCTAACTGCAGATCAATGATAGTGCTAAATAGCCTACTGTAACGTCTGCGATTATATAAAATAAATAAATAAATGCAACATATATGAACACATACAGACCCTTACAGTCATTAATATGTTATCGATTACAGAAAAACTACACACAGCATACATTTAGTCCTTATTTGGGTTCAAAAACAACCCACAACATGTAGCCCAGTCAGTGAAAACCACTCATCTTTAATCTTCTCCAGCACATGTAACCTCTTAGAGAGTAATTTCGTCATTCTGAGTTCATAATAGTCCAAAAGGTGATGATAATAGTTAAACATGGCAGTTTGTTCATGTTTTAGGTTGCTGAAAGAATCATTCAACACAGGCTCATTGTGAAAACATAACCCTGCGGACGTTTCTGGAGACAGTGGATTACGTAGGCGGAGATACGTATGGCTGCATTTCATTTTTTTTAAACGAACACTACAGGGCGGTGTGACGCCGTTCCTTTTTGCGCTTACCAGCTTACCTCCTTATGGATGGCATTCCGGCTGCAACCAGTTTATCCCGTTAGCGCGCTACATACGTCGGCGGATTTGACATGCAGAGAGGAGTTGACCATGAAGACGGGGGGTTCGAGTCCGGCGAAGAGTGGTTCCAGAAAGCGCGTAAGACAAAAACAGAATCCAAAATATAAAACAAACAGGCGAATAGCAGGGTGAGAATGTGGTAAAATCTGAGAACGTGGTAAATAAAAAGAAAATCAGACGAGATATTTTATTATTTTGGATTACTTTTGAAACGTGTTGGTTGGGTTTTGGGAAGTGGGTGAGCGGGTCAATCGATAAAATTGGTTGGGTTTAGGGAAGGGGGAGGGTGAGTCAGCCGATCGTTCGCTCAGTCAGTCAGAAAGTCTGTCAAAAAGTGAGTAGATAGCGACCTCTGGTGAGTTTACGTAAGAACAGCAGGCGCGAATGGCACTCGTGAGGGAAATTTGAGATCTCAAAAAGCATACACGGCGACCTCTGGTGGATTCGCGAAAACAAAAACTGCAGAAAAACGTGCCGCCGGGACGTATGTCGCGGTCTCCAGAAACATCCGTGGAGGTACGCTTTCAGAATGAGCCTGGGTTGGAATCATTTGCTTCTTTGTTCTTTCCGGCTTCTCTGTTGCTGCTTCACTCATGCGTTTGTCAGTTTCTAATGTCAAAAGCACTTCAATAATCACGCGAACGTTATTATCAGCAGCTCAGGGAGTTCGTTATCTCAAAAATAGATGCGCATTCAAGTGATCGCAAGCTCTGGAGAAAGTAAAACCGCTCGCTTTTAGACGGCCTCATAAAACAAAAACAGAACACAGTAGATTTTGTTCTGCTTGGCTTTGTGGCTGTTTATCAAGACAACGACAAGGTTTGTTTGAGCTCGGGTCGACCATTGGTGGTTATTATATGTATATATTATTACAGTGTAATGTCTCGGCTGTGTATTTTAAATGGAGGTTTCTTTGTTTTCATTCTCCTGGCTTGTGTACGCGCTTTTGACATTTCTCTGTAAACCAATATCGTTCAGCTGCGTGATTAGCTCCACCTTTTGGTACCCTTTTGTTATGCTAGGTACCCTTTGCAAAGGGTACCAAAAAAGTGGTTTGGTACAGTTAGCTTTTTGGTACCTTTTGACAGTGGAAATAAAAGCATAGCGAACCGTACCATACCAGTGGAAACGGGCCATAGGTTTACTTAGTTTAAGTTGACTAATTTTACTACTTCACTGTCATAAGTGCATGTCTCTTTCTAATGGAACAACGTCACTATTGTCAATCAACACATACCGTTTTTCAAGGCAAAATAATTATTTTTAATGCTGCTACTATTTATATAAAATAATTTATTGATTAACAATATTTAGCAAATAACAACGTAAAGACGCTAAGCAAAGCAATAAAAGTCCAATGGCAAGTTTTGATAAAGTATTTAATGTTGTTAAGTTATAAAATATTACATTTCCTAATAAATAACGAATGATAGAGTCCCAACATAGCCATTAGATTTACCCAGAACTAATAATATTTCATGTTTGGTAACTACATGGAGACATACAGAAGATTCCAGAAGAAGTGTCCATGGTAAGGTTGCTCTCAGCAGTTAAATGGCTGCTTACACACTGGATAATCAGTAGAAAAGGAGCAATCATTCCTAAATATACTGCATGTTTAAAGTTTAACTAACTACATTCTCATCTGAAAAAAATGGTGAGTTTAATTCTCCGCCATGAGACTCAATGATGATTTGTTGTTATAGAAAATCACAAGGGCTTCAATCTGCAAAAACAACTGGCTGGATATCCATTATTGTGCTTATTACATGGCTACTTGCCACAAAATGAAACAATTTGACACAAAACATTGATCTGAGGTGTGATACTTTACTAGCTCTTTAATTAAGTCGCAAGACAGCTGCAAACTGGCTTCTCCCCTGTACGAGTCCCCATGAGAAATCAAACTCCTTTCCAAAAATGTAACTTTTTAACATGTGTTTGGGGATGATGACGACGAGGTGTGTGCACATTTAGAGGAGATGTATGGGTCTGTGGTGCTTTACTGACTCGATAGGTGCAGAGAATAGTGTCAACCAGCCATGTGTGTGTGGACTATCTTATCGCAAAATGCGGCTAAAAGTCCTACACCATGGTAATAGTTTGATTACAGAGTCTGTACTGCACAGCAATAATGCAACTAAAATATAAATACTCCACATGTCTTAATTCGATTTGAGTTTATGATCACTTTATTATGACTTTAAGCATATCTAAAGTGCTATTCCATCACATGGTTTTAAACCAGTAAATTTGTGTAGCAGCAGTTGTAGAAGCCTCTGCTTTTGTTCGCGGCAACCTTTAAACAGTAAAAAAGAGGTTATGTCACACGCCCAACCAAACGAGCGACGCACAACACTGAGGTAGCCCGGCTTGCCAGGTGTGTGCAAGGCACTTGATGTGCCGTTTAAATCCAATCCTGCCGCTACTAAAAAAAAACATCTTAAACTAGCCTAAGCTGGTTGGCTGGTTTTAGCTGGTCGATCAGCCTGTTTTAGAGTGGTTTTGGCCATTTACAGCCTGGTCTTAGCTGGTCAGGCTGGAAAATGACCAGCTAAAACCAGCTTGACCAGCCTGGTTTAAGCTGGACATAGCTGGTTTTGGCTGGGCTCCCAGCCTGGCTAGGCTGGTCAAGCTGGTTTTAGCTGGTCAGCTCCCAGCCTGTTCAGCTAACACCAAGCTGGAAATGGCTGAAAACCAGCCTGAAAGTGGCCAAAACCCCTCTAAAACCAGCCTGGTTGACCAGCTAAAACCAGCCAACCAGCCTATGCTGGTTTAAGCTGTTGTTTTCAGTAGGAGCCTCCAATCTGCAGTGCTCAACCCTCACACTCCATCAGTAGCCCGAGTAGCCCGAGAGTATTTAGCCTACCATTATTTAGTAGCCCGAGATCTCATCACATCCCTAATGAATATGTTTATAGTCAAGATGGTTCGTAGTACCCAGATAAGCCTGCGTTAATTGCCTTAGCAGTTGTTATCTAGAAATAACATACATTGGATTGTTGTGATTGCCCAATCAGAATCAAGTATTCCAGACAGCCGTGTAATAATTCTTAATAAGATGCAAGTGTCAGAAAATATTACTTTCACTTTACACACAACTCCATTATTTCAGTAGTAAGAACTGTTCTTATGCTAAAGTGCACCTCTTTTTGGTCGAGATCTAGTTAATATTCATGAAGGCCAGTCGACATCCGGGCTGCTGAGGTGAAAGTGCTCAATGCAGGAGACTAGCATCTCTTCATAAGCATCATGCTGTACTGTGATCTTAAAGCACAGTCAGAGAAATGGCCCTCTGTCAGAGATGAGACTGAACCGCATGTGGACACAAATAGAGCACAGCCTGGGGCTCTAAAAGCAACACAACAAGATGCAGATGTTCCCGTATCGTTACTTAATGTTTCAGCAGACCTGCATGAGTCATCTAAACATGCAAACGTCATACTGAAATATGCTGCATTTGGATATGAACTGTCTTGGAATTCCTAACAAGACCAAAACTTAATGGTAATGCTGTATAACTAGGCCAGTGTTTCCCAACACCGATCCCTGAGGTACAGCAACAGTACATATTTTAATGGCACTCGTATCTGACCCATTCATCTCAGGTTTTAGAGTCTCTTCTAATGTTTCAATGAGTTCATAGATGTGGGTTCAAGTATGAAGTGTTTGAAAGTGTGCAGTGTTGTTGTGCCTATAGGAACAGACTTAAGAACACTGAGCTAGACGACTACCAGAGTAGCAGATTTTTTTTATTGTCTGTTCACAGCACATTGAAGAAAAAGCCCTTCATGCACATGCTCACAGCGTTCTCCTGTGATTTTAGTGTATCCTGCATCTCTGCCTGTGTTTGTTTACCGTGCCACATAGAGTGTGGGTGTGGCATGCATATTACACCATTTTAACCTCGGTTTCCTTTTCATCTGGACACAGGACGTACATGATATATACACTCACCGGACATTTTATTAGGTACACCTGTCCAACTGCTCGTTTTAATCAGTCAATCACATGGCAGCAACTCAATGCATGTAGACATGGTGAAGACGATGTGCTGCAGTTCAAACCGAGCATCGGAAAGGGGAGGAAAGGTGATTTGAGTGACTTTGAATGTAGCATGGTTGTTGGTGCCAGACAGGCTGGTCTGAGTATTTCAGAAACTGCTGAGTGAGCGGCAGTTCTGTGGGTGCAAATGTAACTCAATTGAGCACTCGTTACAACCGAGGTCTGCAGAAGAGCATCTCTGAATGCACAACACGTCCAACCTTGAGACAGATGGGCTACAGCAGCAGAAAACCACACCGGGTGCCACTCCTGTCAGCTAAGAACAGGAAACTGAGGCTACAATTCACACAGGCTCACCAAAACTGGACAATAGAAGATTGGAGAAGCGTTGCCTGGTCTGATGAGTCTCCATTTCTGCTTCGACATACAGATAGTAGAGTCAGAATTTGGCGTCAACAATATGAAAGCATGGATCCATCCTGCCTTGTATCAACGGTTCAGGCTGGTGGTGGTGGTGTAATGGTGTAGTGGATATTTTCTTGGCACACTTTGGGCCCATTAGTACCAATTGACATCGTGTCAACGCCACAGCCTAACTGAGTATTGTTGCTGACCATGTCCATCCCTTTATGACCACAGTGTCTCCATCTTCTGATGGCTACTTCCAGCAGGATAACGCACCATGTCATAAAGCGTGAATCATCTCAGACTGGTTTCTTGAACATGACAATGAGTTCACTGTGCTCAAATGGCCTCAACAGTCACCAGAGCTCAATCCAATAGAGCACCTTTGGGATGTGGTGGAACGGGAGATTCGCATCATGGATGTGCAGCCGACAAATCTGCAGCAACTGTGTGATTCTATCATGTCAGTATGGGGCAAAATCTTCCAGTACCTTGTTGAATCTATGCCATGAAGGATCTACCGCTACAATTCAGTCATGAACTACAAATCCCTTCATTCCGCTACACATACACACTTACACACACACAGCTGAATCCTGTCACTGTTGATTGTTTGGACTGTTTACACACCCTGCACCAATTTGTTGTTACTGAGTCGTTTGTTTTTGTATGGTATGTTGTTCACGTGTTGTGGTCCTTTATCTTGCCTTAGTTTCTTGCTTTGTTTATTATTGTATTTTTGATTTTTGGATGTCCTGTCCTTCTGTTATCTGCACGATTATTTCTTCATTAAATGCACTTGTATCCGTCTCTTCAACGTACCGTGACAGTAGCATTTTGCTTTTTCACCGCTCTGCTAGTGAGAGTCGTTGATTTCAAGTGTGAAAAGAAGGCGGGGCATGTCAGATACTAGAGAGCATTTGATTGGTCAGAAGATTTGATGAGAAACTGAAGTATGAAGATAAGTATGTGAATAAAACAGTTCATCCATTGAGGTGGAAGTGACAAACTATAAGCTTTACATGTTTATATCAGTTTCATATCTCCTAAACGTGATTTTTGTTGTTGTTTTGGTGCACACTAGCTTATAGATATCCTCAAAACTAACAATACTGATACTATCATCTAAAAAAAACGTTATTTTGATTTCATGGGACCTTTATCTTGCATAATCCCTTTCACATGAGCTCGAGTTTTTACCTTTGGCGCTGTCAGAGTTGTCTAATGAATAACGCTTTGAGGCTTGATTTGTATCTCAGTGCTTCGCAGGGATCCTGCTCTAAAGAACACATCTGATAAATTACTAATGACACGGATGAAGGCACGGCATGAAAATGTGCTTTAGATGTCATCCGTGAGATGTGTCACATTGATTTTGAACAGCACTCTGACTGACAGGCTTTATTTGTCGGTTAGCAGTGCCTGCTCAGCCCTCATCAATGAGGGACCAAATTACAGCATGGTGCTGAGAAAGCGTAAGGTGTGAGACCACTTCATCAGACTATACTTCCTGTTCCAGAAAACACCGCTGGAAAAACACGGATTCACCTTCAGAGCATTTGGGGGACTCGTGAAAACTTTTCTAGCTGCTAAAAAGAAGTCTAAATTATGTAGTTGCATGTTTTTATTTTATTTATGATTTTGAATTGCATTATGGGAGCTTGATCTTTCTTCCAACAACTTTTAACCTTGAAAAGTTCAAAAAAGGGACGTTTATTAAAGTTTTTAATAGTTTAAAGTGATATATTTTCTGGCTTGGTGTTGTATATTACGCTACAAAAACCTTGTAATAAACTACCAGTACATTTACTGTTTTTTTAAAGACTCTATATATTCATTATTATACATTATATTATATTTTAAATGACTAAAATGTCCATAAAAGTCACTTTGTTAGATTGTAGAGTTAAATTTTCAACATCAAAAGTCGACAGAGCAGAGATCAACGTCCCATAATTAAATTCACAAACGTAAATAAATTAAAAACTTAATTTTTTTTACTATAAAAATGTACTTACACTGTAAATGTACAATTTGCAACAGTTCATGGTAAGAGATGAAGTACATCCAGGCGTTTTTTTAATCACAGATTTTTACACACCTGTCTGGAATATTTGAATCTGATTGGTCAGTTGCGACATTACAAGGCATGTTATTCTTAGTCAACAACTGCTAAATAACACAGGCTCATTCAGGAACTTCGAATCAACGTGACCATCAGTGAATACGATCAATTTTTAGTCTGTTTGGCGCCATCTTGTGACTGAAAAATGCGCAGGTTAGTGTATACTCCATCAGCTGTTTTAGTTTCTTTCAGCTTTGTGTTTTTGACTGTTTGGTGCCATCTTGTGACTGAATAATGCGCAGGTTAGTGTATACTCCACCAGCTGTTTTCGTTTATGTCAGCTTTGCATTTCTGACTGTTTGGCGCCATCTTGTGACTGAAAAATGCGTAGGTTAGAGTATACTCCATCAGCTGTTTTCGTTTCTGTCAGCCTTGTGTTTTTGACAGTTTGGCGCCATCTTGTGTCTGAATAATGCGCAGGTTAGTGTATACTCCATCAGCTGTTTTCATTTCTGTTAGCTTTGCTTGTTTGACTGTTTAGCGCCATCTTGTGACTGAATAATGCGCAGGTTAGTGTATACTCCATCAGCTGTTTTCATTTCTGTTAGCTTTGCTTGTTTGACTGTTTAGCGCCATCTTGTGACTGAATAATGCGCAATTTAGTGTATACTCCATCAGCTGTTTTCGTTTCTGTTAGCTTTGCTTGTTCGACTGTTTAGCGCCATCTTGTGACTGAATAATGGGCAGGTTAGGGTATACTCCATCAGCTGTTTTCGTTTCTGCCAGCTTTGTGTTTTTGACTGTTTGGTGCCATCTTGTGGCTGAATAATGTGCAGGTTAGTGTATACTCCATCAGCTGTTTTGTTTCCGTCAGTTTTGTGTCTTTGACTGTTTGGTGCCATCTTGTGGCTGAATAATGTGCAGTTTAGTGTATACTTCATCAGCTGTTTCTGTTTCTGTCAGCTTTGCATTTATTTAAATAATTAATCGGTTGATTTCAAATGATGGTTGTTTTTGCATAATAACGTCTTCAATCTTATACAACAGCACTCTGCTTTGCTTCAAGCTACTAATAAGCCTGTTGGGCTTTATTCTGTAACAACAACCGCCTGAATGTATTGTAACCTGTTTATTACACAAATACTTGCCATGAAATGCATTGATCTGAGCTGTAATAGTTTATTAAACCTTTAATTAAACACAAACCTAAAAAAAAACAAAAATGGCTGAACGAAGTATACATTAACCTGCGCATTATTCAGTCACAAGATGGCGCCAAACCGTCAAAAACAACGTAGTGACAGACAAGCATTCAAATATGTATTTTTATTTGATACATATGAACACGAACGTAACCGCTTATGGTCAAGATGATTTGAAATACCCAGATGAGCCTATGTAATTCAGCGGTTGTTATCTGGGAATAACATACTATGGCAACTAAATATGGAAACTTTCCAATCAGAAACAAGTTTTACAGACAGCCATGTAATAAGGAGCACTGATATATATCGAAATATGGTTTATATTTAAATTTACATTTCAAACACAAGCTTTTTTAAATAGTTTTTTACCCAGTTTTTCGGAATTTTGATTTAGCATCACTTACTTCACAACTTTTGAAAAAAAACAACAAAAAAAAAGCGAAATAATACACTTCTGTATTTTTTTTTGCCAATTTACTTCTCTATAAGATCTTGTTTAAACGAATTCTTTTTTCTTAGTAACATGATGAATAAATGTAGGTACGTACATGCCACAGTTGCTATTGAATGAGATCTTAATGCTTGTTTTAGCAAGTGAGTCATCAGAAGAGGAAAACAAAACGTTTCCCTCAAAGTTTCAGCAGTTTGCAGGACACACTCGACATGGGACAGGAAGCAGAGTGAGTGCGGTCCTCTTGAAATATACAGAAGCCTGTGGTCTCAGTTGGCCATGGGAGTGGAGGAGTCTGTCTACATCTCATTAAAAGTAATTAGGTTTTCTTTTTAAGAGGCAATGCAAAGACCTGTGTTCAGGGCTTGACATTATCATCGAATGCAGGAGTATTTCAGTATTGGCATGTAACACAGTCGCTCCGGCTATGTACTTTGGTGGGTTGAATTATATATCTTGATAAATTAGATAATGGAATAAAATATAATAATAATAGAATAGTCAAAAATATCGTAACAATAATCATAAATAATAAATAAAAGAAAACTGGTATAGTTTTTGCATATTGTTAAAGTTGACTTAGAATAAAAATCTGGATATATTATAGACATAGCTGAATAATAAGAGTTCAGTACAGGGGAATGACATATAGTGAACCTCAAACACTATTGTTTCCTTGTTGTCATGTAAATCCTATGAGCGTAATATCCTGGTGAAAAACAGTTTGATCCGAATAAAACACCAACTGTGATGTCATTAATATACACAACCAATAGTGCATTTGATTGGCCACAACGTTTCCTAGTGAGATTACAACAACAGTCATTTTAATGCTCCAAGAGCCATAAGATCACTAATAATGTTAGTTTAAATTATATTAATAGTCATTCATTAAGGTTTATTACCATCTGAGGATGAGTAAATAGTGTGTACATTTTCACTTGGTAACACTTTTAACGTTAAACCGAGCTCCTGACTCTCTGTGGTCGATAAAAATCCCACTGGCCCACTTTGCCCACTGGCCTCTGTCCATCACTGCCTTCCAAACCAATCCCCATATCATAATTGGCTTCATCACTCTGTCTCCTCTCCACCAATCAGCTGGTGTGTGGTGTACGGTCTGGCGCATTATGGCTGCCGTTACGTCATCCAGGTGGATGCTGCGCACTGGTGTTGGATAAGGAGTTTCCCCCCAATGTGTAAAGTGCTTTGAGTGCCCAGAAAAGCGCTATATAAATGTAAGGAATTATTATTATTAAAATGATGGTTCATTAGTTAATGTATTTACTAACATTAACCATTAGTAGTACATTCATTCCTTCATTTTCTTTTCGGCTTAGTCCCTTTATTAATCCTGGGTCACCACAGCGGAATGAACCACCAACTTATCCAGCATTTGGCGCGGGCCCTTGATAATGTCTCTGGGGAATCTTAGAACCTTAGAATCTTCCTAACTTTCCCCCCCTAGCCGCGCCCCAGATCATTGTTAACATTTGTTAATGTTAAACAATGTTAACTCATGGTGAATTAACTAATGTTAACAAGCACAACTTTGTATTTTAATAAGTCAATGTTGAAATATGATTAATAAATGCTTTACAAGATTATCAATAATTAGTTAATAATAGTAAACACATGGTGAAAAACAGTCTGATCAGAACAAAACACCAACTCTGACATCATCAATATGCTCACTCCAGACTGCGTTTGATTGGCCACAACGTTTCCAAGTAAGATTACAACAACAGTCATTTTAATGCTCCAAGAGCCATAAGATCACTAATAATGTTAGTTTAAAGTATATTAATAGTCATTCATTAAGGTTTATTACCACTTGAGTGTGAGTTAATAGTGTGTACATTTTTATTTGGTAACACTTTAAAATAATGGTCTAATAGTTCGTGTATTTACTAACATGAACAAACATTAGTAGTTCATTTATTACAGTATTTATTCATCTTTGTTAACATTAGCTCATTTATTTAAGTTAATTAATGTTAGTTCATGTTAGTGAATTCATAGCGCATTAAGTGTTAACGTTGGATTTTAATAATGCATTGGTTAATGTCAAAATATGATTAATAAATGCTTTACAAGCTTATCGATACTTAGTTAATAATAGTAAATAAATGAAAAACAGTCTGATCAGAATAAAACACCAACTCTGACATCATCAATATGCACACTCCAGACTGCATTTGATTGGCCACAATGTTTCCTAGTGAGATTTTCAACAATGGTCATTGTAATGCCTCAAAGAGCCATATGATCACTAATAATGTTTGTTTTACATGTATTAATAGTAATTCATAAAGGTTTATAACCACTGGAGGATGAGTAAACAGTGTGTAAATTTTTATTTTTGGGTGAACTAACCCTTTTTTAAACATTTACATGTTGTTCACGTGACACCGACTTAAAACTAGAAGCTTGATGTTCACCCCTTTTATGGCTGTAACTGTTAGTAGCATGAACTGCATCCAGTTGCCAAAATGTCTCAGAGAAATAGTGTGTGAAGGAGTACAGAACCCTGATGTGTCTCTGATCTGACCTTGAGAGCCTCTGTCGGTCCAGTAGAGCTCAAAACTGCACTGCAGGGAAACACACGCACCGCTCTCAACCTTCTCCTCAAACCACTGCCAAGCACATTACCATTCCCCACGCATTCTTATCAAATTTACCGTCCCATGCGGCAACGCTATTATTCGGAGACGGCTGTTTTCACTTCTCCGCTGTGGGGCTCTTTTTACTTGTTATCAAATTCGTAATTAAAAAAAGCAGCGGTATTGATTTAGTCATTTGCAATTTAGCCAGTCATGCATCACATACTGATGAGGATGATGCTTTATGCTCCGGCATGCTTCACGGAGGTCCGATAATGAAAACATAATGTGTGCCGTAGGATTTTTTTAGTGTCTTTTGGAACTGATTTTAAATTAGCATGCTGAATAAAAACAACTTTATCGTATTGGCTTGTGTTTGCATGGGTTCATACAGTTGAAGTCAGAATTATTAGCCTTAATTGTTTTATTTTTTTCCAATTTCTGTTTAAAGGAGATAATTTTTTTAACACATAACCGTTTAATAACTTTTTTCTGATAACTGATTTCTTTTATCATCATGACAGCACATAATATTTGACTAGATATTTGTCAAGGTACTAATAATTAGCTTAACATTACATTTAAACGCTTAATTAGGTTAAAGTTAGGGTATTTAGGCAAGTCATTGTATAACAGTGGTTTGTTGTGTAGACAATCAAAACAAATATTTCTTAAGGGGGCTAATAATATTGACCTTAAAATGGTTTAAAATAAATAAATAACTCATTTCATTCTAGCCGAAATAAAACAGATAAGACTTTCTCCAGAAGAAAAAATATTATCAGAAGTACTGTGAAAAATTCCTTCCTCTGCTAAATATCACTCTCAAAAGGAGTAAATATTTCACAGGGGGGCTGATAATTTTGCCCTCAACTGTATGGAGATTGTAACCCAGGCTCATTCTGAAAACGTACCCCTATTTACATTTCTGGAGAGCACCAAATACGTCCCAGGAGCTACTTTTTTTGCAGTGTTTGTTTTTGCGAATCAACCAGAGGCTGCTGTGTACGCTTTTGAGATCTCATATTTATCTCTGCGTCTTAATAATAATAATAATTCCTTACATTTATACAGCGCTTTTCTGGGCACTCAAAGCACTTTACACAATGGGGGGGGGGGGGGGGGCGGGGGGATCCTCATCCACCACCAGCGTGCAGCATCCACCTGGAAGACGCAACAGCAGCCATTTTGCACCAGACCACACACAGGAGACAGAGTGATGAAGCCAATTATAATATGGGGAGTGTTAGGAGGCCATGATGGACAGAGGCCAGTGGGCAGATTTGGCCAGGATGCCAGGGTTAAAGCCCTACTCTTTTTTTTGGGATTTTTAATGACCACAGAGAGTTGGGACCTCGGTTTAACATCTCATCCGAAAGACGGCGCTCACTGAGCAGTATAGAGTCCCTGTTACTATACTGGGGCATTAGGACCCACACAGACCGCAAGTTGGACGCCCCCTGCTGGCCTCACTAACACCACTTCCGGCAGCAACCTAGCTTTCCCATGTGGTCTCCCATCCAGGTACTGATCGGGCGCAGCCCTGCTTAGCTTCAGTGGGTGACCATGTGAGAGCTGCAGAAAGCTAGCTGCCGGCTAAGCTTAAGTCTGCTGATGTACACGGTGACCTAACTCAACAAACTGGTAACAGAGGGAAAGTCATCCATACAGAGGTAAGCAGTCAGCTGGTAGGAGCTAAAAAGGAATGGCGTTGTACCACCCTATAGCGTTCATTTTAAAGTCGAAATGCAGCAATATGTACTTCTGGCTACATAACTCGCGATCTCCAGTAATGTATATAAGGCTATGCTTTCAGAATGAGCCTATGTTGATAGATTGGTTGATTTTATTTCTTGTTTTATATACAGTATATCATAATATTTTATATAAATGACATTTTTATTTATAAAATTCTGATTTCATTGTAAACAAGATCTAAAAGGCTATCAAAATCATGTGAAGACATGAAGTCATGTTAATCGAGTCATGCTGGTTTCACACTAAATGCTCATTTAAATATTTATGCAAGTAAATTACCTACAAAGTCAATGCAAACGTGCAAATAGTGACCAATTTCTGCTGGACGAGGTGAATGATGTGGAATGCACAAAATATACATCAGCAAATTTGAATAACACATCATTAATTAAGAAATTTTACAATAATTTTGTACACTTGAGCTGTCTTATGGGATAAAATGAAAACTTTCCATGCATCTGACCGATCATTTACAATGGAATTTTGGGAGCTCATGAACTGATATCACCTCAGTATAAACTACAAAAATCTAACTTTATTAATGATATCATATGAATAAATGGGTCAATTTAGCCTACCCAATTCACCTGTACTGCATGTCTTTGGACTGTGAGGGGAACTGGAGCACCTGGAGGAAACCTACGCGAATGCAGGGAGAACATGTAAACTCCACACAGAAACGCCAACTGACCCAGCCGAGGCTCGAACCAGCGACCTTCTTGCTGTGAGGCAACAGTGCTACCCACTGAGCCACTGTGCTGCCCGCTGACAGATTTATGTTGGAATAAAGTCACTAAAACACCTTGTGTTTTAACAGTAACAGTTGTTTGCTCTTGTGTCAATTTCCTGCAATGCTGCACACACACACATACAGAGAGCTGAACAGATCTTTTAACCCAATTTGCTTTGCGCATGTCCTGTTTTGTGGATACGGTTATAAGCGTTACTACACAGATATGTTTATTCATGTCTGTTAGTGAATTTGGTGGATGGGGAAACAGCACTCCTACGTCACGTTGTAGTGGGCCTCAAAATAGGAGGGGTTTGGATCCTATTTTATCATCAGGGAATTTAAAATAGAGACTTATTGTGTTTCCATCACTCTAATATGACTGTGGACACACTATACCTACACACAGTTCTGTCCTAACAGCTTACAAAAGATTGGAATCACTCTGCTAAAACACACTCATCTCATGGAGTTAAGCTCAAAATCAAATAAATGAGGTACCATGTTATTAAATAAAATGAGTAAAGAGCATGTTTGATCAACTTCTCTTCAACAGCATTGTGCTTGTGCAATCTAATTCAGCGCCATTGATTTTTTTTTAAGCTAAAAGCATCCTGACAATGACTGGACTGCTTTGTCCCATGTCCAACTCTACATTTCATTCTCCAAGCATTGCCAATTCTATGCCTTATTTTCCACCATGTCAAAACCAAAGCTACAACTGAACATTCATTCATTCATTTTCCTTCGGTTTAGTCTCTATTTCAGAAGTCACCACAGCAGACTAAACCGCCAACTATTGTTGTTTTACACAGTTGATGGCCGTCCAGCTGCAACCCAGTACTGGGAAACACCCACACACATTCATTCTCACACACACACACTCATACTCAACGCTAATTTAGCTTGTTCAATTCACCTGTACTGCATGTGTTTGGACTGTGGGGGAAACCAGAGCACCCAGAGGAAACCCACACCAACTCGGGGAGAACATGCAAACTCAACACAGAAATGCTAACATGTATAGCTGGGACTCGAACCCGCTTCCTTCTTGCTGTGAGATGACAGTGCTAACTACTAAGCCATCATGCCGCCTTTACAACTGGATAGATTTATCCTAATAGACTGATTTCACGCGGCCGCCATTTTAAAAGTGCAATCGAGGCTGCAGTGGGAAGAAACCCGGAAGTAACGACTGAAGTCACACAGGAACGTTGTGTACCTGGTTGTATACCTTATCAGCAAAGAGAAAGTGACACAAATTTATAATTTCACCGCCTTCTGAGTGACCCGAAGGTCCGAACTGAACAGCAAAGTGAAAATAAAAAAGGATATCAGACCTTATTGTCAGCTAAGTAAAGGAAAATGGCACTAGTTAGCTAATGTTTTCTTTCTCAAACACACATTTTAGATGCCATTTATCAAACTCAGGTGAATGAACTGATTTTTGCGCTTAGCGCTTTCTTGTTTAGCGCTGTCATGATCACCAGCGATCTAACCACCAGAGGTCGCTGGTAAACACTCACGCACACATAGGACTACAAATCTGCTTGTAAATGGACTACATATTTAGTCATGCAACACACACACAACCAGTTCCTGGTCCTGACTGATTGCATACGCACAGCTGATGCTGCTCAAGTACTGATTACACACTCATATATACAGCTCCCATTGAGACACTCATTGCTGAGTCTTGTTATGTCAACTCTTGAAATGTTTATCAAAATAAAATATATTGTGTTCAAAAGAGAAAAAAGTTGTTGTTTTTTTACCCAGACATTTAAAAAGAATAGATTTTAGAGTGTAAACACAATACCACGAAACCGTGATATTGTTATCCAAAGTTTGTCATCCCGTCAGAATCTTATCCCGGCCCATGCCTAATACAAACACAAGAAAACATATGCCTTAAAAGCCAAGTGTTTCATCGGTTTATATTTCAAATTTGATGAAGATAGCATGCAAAATGAGATTTCTGTAAAAAGTTTCTGAGGCTATATCGGTGTCCTTTTCCTCACCGTCAGAGGCATACTCTCAAAAATGACCTTCCCAAACTTAAACATTAACAGTTGCTGAATAATTGGGTCTACATTCAGAGCTCATGTACCTTTGGAAAGAAGACACTTTGGGCTTTATTATCCATCATCTAGAGTTTATAATGCTCGAAATGAAAAAGTTATTGATGCTTAAGTATTGTAAACTGCTGATGTAATGTAGACACTGCTGATTTGCCATAGTATTCACCAGTGCTCAACAGAAATGACTGTGATTGGCCGTGAAGGTCATCAGTTCACCACACTTCACCGATGTTTACCTGGTGCCATGAACTGAAGCCTAGGAGGAGACTTAAGCATATTACTCTTGAATAGATTGTGATGTTGTTTGATGCCTAATATGATTTTAATTGATTAAATTCAACTGAACTGAATGATATTACAGTGATTTTTACACCACATCTGCATTTTAAATGGTAGCATGTCCACAGCATGTTGTTGCAATGTTTACAGTGCTAATCCTATACTTCTTCCCACCACAACCTCGCTTTCGTGCATGAAGCAAGCGTATGTAAAGAAAACATGCTTTAGATATCCTGCATACACTCTGGCCAATCAGCTGTCTGCATTATGCTTGCCTTTGTTTACTATTGGTTACTAAGTTACCAATACTACAATCGGCTGCTCTAACAGCTTGATGGAAACACACCTAATTTGCGAACTTGCTTGTTTACAAACTTTGAAAAGATTTGCTTCACATTAGGACGGACTCCAGGCTATTAATGCATCATGTATTGACTAGACAAAACTCACCAGAAGTTGACCAGGAAAGGGTGTTCTAGGTTCTGCATGATCTGGAGCTCTTTGAAGACATTGCGCACCTCATTGCGCTCCACGCATTTAAGTTTGTTCATATACTTCATGGCGTACATTTTCTTGGTGTCCTTTTTCTGAACAATGCATACCTGAAGGGAAAATAAAAGTATTAGTGATATATTTGGGACAAGTCTAAATCCAGAGGAAAGATGAATTATTTTAAAACATTGGGAATCCATTTTCATTCATTCATTCATTTTCTTTTTGGCCTAGTATCTTTATTAATCAGGGATTGACACAGCGGAATGAACCGCCAACTTATCCAGCATATGTTTTAACCAGCGATTGCCCTTCCAGCCGCAACCCAACACTGGGAAACACCCATACACACTCTTTCACTCACACACTACGGCCAATTTAGCTTGTTTAAATTACCTGTACCACATGTCTTTGGACTGTGTGGGAAACCCACACACAAATGCCAACTGACCCAGTCAAGGCTCGAACCAGCGATCTTCTTGCTGTGAGGCGATCGTGCTACCCACTGCGCCACCGTGACGCCCCAGAATCCATTTTTGAATTATATAAACAGTACCACATGATTTGATTTGAGGAAATAGTTTTCCCCCATTGCTTTATACTTTATATCCTCCCTTCTTTTTATGTATTTATTATTGTTTGATTTGGGTGACACGGTGGCTCAGTAGTGAGCACTGTCGCCTCACAGCAAGAAGGTCGCTGGTTCGAGTCCCAGCTGGGTCAGTTGGCATTTCTGTGTGGAGTTTGCATGTTCTCCCCGTGTTGACGTGGGTTTCCTCTGGGCGCTCCGGTTTTACCCACAGTCCAAAAACATGCGCTATAGGTGAATTCCAGTAATACTGTGGTATAATTTACTTTGTACTACATTAAACTGTGGTGTATTGTTGAGTCATTTGTTTATATTACTATAGTTGTTGTGTTACTATAGAAACTATAGTATTACCACAATAGATTAATTGATGTACTTTACTATAGTATAGTACAGTATTTACATTCAATTACTATAGTAATTTTGTCATGCAGGTTATAAATACAAAGCAGAACTTACTTTTCCAAAACTGCCTTTGCCAATGGCTCTCAAAATCTGAAAGTGGTCAAAATTGACTGTGGAGAGACAAAAAACAATAACATATATAGGCTATATTATTGTATAATATTGTACATTGATATAACAATTAGTTACAATGTTAATTTGCTCTGCAGAACATGCGCGCATACAGACACAAAACAAATTTTAAAATGTATCAGTTGTTTTTGTCCAGAGCAGAAATCAAGATGAGAAAACGTACATTTTCTTAATATTGAGGTCACTGTTTAGTACAATTTAAAGTTACACTAGCTTAAGTTACACTAGCCAAAGTTACACTAGCCAAAGTTACACTAGCTTAAGTTACACTAACTGAAGTGACACTAGCCAAAGTTACACTAGCTTAAGTTACACTAACTGAAGTGACACTAGCCAAAGTTACACTAGCTTAAGTTACACTAACTGAAGTGACACTAACTGAAGTGACACTAGCCAGTGTTACACTAGCTAAAGTTACACTAGCTGAAGTTACACTAACTGAAGTGGCACTAGCCAAAGTTACACTAACTGAAGTGACACTAACTGAAGTGGCACTAGCCAATGTTACACTAGCTTAAGTTACACTAACTGAAGTTACACTAACTGAAGTGACACTAACTGAAGTGGCACTAGCCAAAGTTACACTGGCTGAAGTTACACTAACTGAAGTTACACTAACTGAAGTGGCACTAGCCAAAGTTACACTAACTGAAGTTACACTAGCTTAAGTTACACTAACTGAAGTGGCACTAGCCAAAGTTACACTAACTGAAGTGACACTAACTGAAGTGGCACTAGCCAATGTTACACTAGCTTAAGTTACACTAACTGAAGTTACACTAACTGAAGTGACACTAACTGAAGTGGCACTAGCCAAAGTTACACTAACTGAAGTTACACTAGCTTAAGTTACACTAACTGAAGTTACACTAACTGAAGTGGCACTAGCCAAAGTTACACTAACTGAAGTTACACTAGCTTAAGTTACACTAACTGAAGTGACACTAACTGAAGTGGCACTAGCCAAAGTTACACTAGCTTAAGTTACACTAACTGAAGGGGCACTAGCCAAAGTTACACTAGCTTAAGTTACAGTAACTGAAGTTACACTAACTGAAGTGGCACTAGCCAAAGTTACACTAGCTTAAGTTACACTAACTGAAGTTACACTAACTGAAGTGGCACTAGCCAAAGTTACACTAGCTTAAGTTACACTAACTGATATATAGGCTATATAATATATAGGCTATATTATTGTATAATATTGTACATTGATATAACAATTAGTTACAATGTTAATTTGCTCTGCAGAACATGCGCGCATGCAGACACAAAACACATTTTAAAATGTATCAGTTGTTTTTGTCCAGAGCAGAAATCAAGATGAGAAAACGTACATTTTCTTAATATTGAGGTCACTGTTTAGTACAATTTAAAGTTACACTAGCTTAAGTTACACTAGCCAAAGTTACACTAGCCAAAGTTACACTAGCCAAAGTTACACTAGCCAAAGTTACACTAGCTTAAGTTACACTAACTGAAGTGACACTAGCCAAAGTTACACTAGCTTAAGTTACACTAACTGAAGTGACACTAGCCAAAGTTACACTAGCTTAAGTTACACTAACTGAAGTGACACTAGCCAAAGTTACACTAGCTTAAGTTACACTAACTGAAGTGACACTAACTGAAGTGACACTAGCCAGTGTTACACTAGCTAAAGTTACACTAGCTGAAGTTACACTAACTGAAGTGGCACTAGCCAAAGTTACACTAACTGAAGTGACACTAACTGAAGTGGCACTAGCCAATGTTACACTAGCTTAAGTTACACTAACTGAAGTTACACTAACTGAAGTGACACTAACTGAAGTGGCACTAGCCAAAGTTACACTGGCTGAAGTTACACTAACTGAAGTTACACTAACTGAAGTGGCACTAGCCAAAGTTACACTAACTGAAGTTACACTAGCTTAAGTTACACTAACTGAAGTGGCACTAGCCAAAGTTACACTAACTGAAGTGACACTAACTGAAGTGGCACTAACTGAAGTGGCACTAGCCAAAGTTACACTAACTGAAGTTACACTAGCTTAAGTTACACTAACTGAAGTTACACTAACTGAAGTGGCACTAGCCAAAGTTACACAAACTGAAGTTACACTAGCTTAAGTTACACTAACTGAAGTGACACTAACTGAAGTGGCACTAGCCAAAGTTACACTAGCTTAAGTTACACTAACTGAAGGGGCACTAGCCAAAGTTACACTAGCTTAAGTTACAGTAACTGAAGTTACACTAACTGAAGTGGCACTAGCCAAAGTTACACTAGCTTAAGTTACACTAACTGAAGTTACACTAACTGAAGTGGCACTAGCCAAAGTTACACTAGCTTAAGTTACAGTAACTGAAGTTACACTAACTGAAGTGGCACTAGCCAAAGTTACACTAGCTAAAGTTACAGTAACTGAAGTTACACTAACTGAAGTTACACAAGCTTAATTTACACTAGCTAAGGTTACACTAGCTTAAGTTACACTAACTGAAGTTACACTAACTGAAGTAATCCTGGCTGAAGTTACACTAGCTAAAGTTACACCAGCTAAAGTTACACTAGCTGAAGTTACACTAACTGAAGTAACCCTGACTGAAGTTTCACTAGTTGAAGTTACACTAGCTGAAGTTACACTAACTGAAATTACACTAGCTGAAGTTACTCCTGCTGAAGTTACACTAGCTGAAGTTACACAATTTCAAGTTACAGCAGTTTTGATTTGAACCTAAAAACATTACTGTGATTTGTTACAGCAAAACTAATAATTTGTTTCTCAAATTAAACTTGACTTAATTGAACCTAAAAAAAGTACCTTAATATTAATCAAAATACTTATTCTGCCCAATAATAATAATACAATTTATTTATTTATACTTTTTTAAACTTAAAAATCAATGTAAAGTTTATTTATTTGTTTTCAATATTTTTTACGATATATTTCTTCTTAGTTACTGTTGGAAAACTGTTGGTTTAAAGTAAAAATTATTTCCCTAAGGGGGTTCATATTTTTCTTTAAGTCAAATTTAATAAAACTGTAATTTTAACTAACATAATCACATAATCCAATATAAACATGCACGTTAAATGACAGACACAATCGTTTTTTCATAATAAACACTGTAAATATCTAAGGAATAAAACAGATCTCCTTTAGTTCCCAAAGGACAATTACTCCACTGGTGAATGGTAAATAAACAAGCTGACAGCCGATTTAAACAGCTATACAGTCTGCAGAATTAATGCATGATGTGTTCGGGTTATACCATAAGAAGTTTTAGCTGACTCGAAGCATAATCTCACTCCTCATCTATCGGAGCCAAACTCATCGTCTGACCTGTGAATGAACCCCGTCCCGTCTCTCGGCACTCACAGTTGTGCTGTCTGAAACTGCAGAGGAAAGCAGTCTAATCTATGCTGTCAGCAGCAATTACAGTTTGATGGTCAATACCCGATGGCTGATCAAGAGCCGGCAATAAAATCAAAAAGTTTTGGCCTCAGACTGCGGACTCACAGTGGCCTAAAACAGAATGCCCATATAAAGAAAATAAAAACTTTATAGTAAACGCTATAGTGTTTTTGGGCCATACTATGGTGAAGTACTTGAACTACAATAGCTGTGTCTCATTTCAGAGGCTGCATCCTCCGAAGGATGTTAATGATTCCGAAGGAAAATGAATGAAGGAATAATATGATTTATGTTGATAAAGTGCGCTCTTTTAAAAAGTGAAAGATACATTTGAGGGGTTTGTTTTGTCCAACACAATTTTCGTAACTTTTTAACTTTGTAACTTCGTAACTTACGCAATTCGTAACTTTTTGATTTCGTGGCTAATTTGTACAATCTAATTCGTACAATTTAGTATGATTTGCTCATCCCCCAATGACGGTTGGGTTTAGGGGTGGGGTTAGGTGCCATGCCTCCTTTTTAAAATCGTACAATTTCGTACAACTGAACTCGTACAAATTCGTACGAATTAGCCACTATACTGACAAAACGTAAAATACTTACGTTTTCTCGTGAGATCAGGCTGGTTTCCTATATCTCCAGAATGGCTGAACTAATGAGTGTGGGCAAACGATGTAGGACAGCCACTTAGAGAACGCTGACACCTTTTTTTCACATGCAGTGACTTCCAGAAGGGTTATAAGCATGTCCTCATGCCCATTTATCTTTGAAGAGAAAATCCTTAGGCCATTGTGAATAACAAACCAAGGATTCATTATATTTAAAGGGCACCTATGGTAAAAAATCTACTTTTCAAGCTGTTTGGACAGACATATGTGTAGGTATAGTGTATAGACCAGGCATGGGCAAACTTGATCCTCGAGGGCCGGTGTCCCTGCAGTTTTGCTCCAACACTAATCAAACACACCTGAACACCCTAATTAGTGTCTTCAAGATCACTAGAAAGCTACAAGCAGGTGTGTTTGATTAGGGTTGGTGCAAAACTATGCAGGGACACCGGCCCTCCAGGATCGAGTTTGCCCATCCCTGGTAGAGACCGTCATATTGGGGTGATATAAACACACCCAGTCCTTTTTTTTTCAATTTAAAACATAAAAACGGTGGACCAATTGGAGCAGTTTTCAGATCGACCGCAACTTGACGTAGGAGAGCGGTCCCCCCGCCCACCAATATTGATTGACAGGCGCGCATCACCAAATCCTCAGTTTGTTGCTTCACGTCCGCCATTTTCAGCATGTGAGTCGAAGCGACGTCACTAAACGAACACTCTTGCTCTGTTTTTAGATGTAAGGCTCATTGGGCTCAACAGAAGATTAACATTCACCACATGATCGCTCTAATCGGATTTATTGTTTGTAGGTAGGTTTGCAAACATGTGTACTTTTCATTGCGTCTACCTTAAACTTCAGCCATTTGCATTTATCACAGTCACAGAAGCTCCCTGTGATCTTAACTAGGTGCAGCTGGAAAGTGCGAGCGCGTTGCCTCACGTGCGCCTCCCTCCATTGGAAATAAAATAATGAACTTGTCTGCTGGTCGCACACCAGAAACGCTGCTCGGCGAGCATCGCGCCATACAGCACCATGCATTTCAGAATTCTAAACATAGGTTTCTGTCAGGGTAAGTTACGCACAACGGCGCTTCAATTCGGGACACTTCATATTTCTGCCGCGCCACAGAGCGCCATCTGAATAGTTACATTTTTAGTAACATCCGAATGTGCGTGTCTGCGTGTGCCATGTCGCGGCTCTGGTGCCTCAGTCAAAGTTAATGCAGTGTGTGTGGTTATTAGTCTCGGTGTACAAGCTCGGAACTTTAAACTAGCACACAGTTGGCTGTAAAACACAAAGACACAAATGATTTTGTATTCTCTGCTTGGTCTGTGTCCGACTCGTACATGTACGGCTGAATGCTGGTCCTCTTACTCATGTTGCTTCTCTCTATCTGCCTGTCTGTTGCTAAACACAGAGGCAGCTCTTGGCTCCGCCCCCCTTTTTACGTTGGGCGGGAAGTCGAAACAAATTTTCATGTGAAGCAACACACCCCCTAAAATGGCTGCCTGTGTACACGCCACTAAAAGGACACTTTTTAACACATTATAATAAAACAATCTGAATTGTGTTCTGAACTGAACCTAAACTGGCACACTCAGAAGAACCATAATATTAATATTAAATCTTAAAATATGGGTAAACTAGGTGCCCTTTAAGTACCAAACAATCTCAAACTCTTCATTTCAAACTCAGTCATTCATTTTCCTTCCGCTTAGTCTCTATTTCAGAGGTATCCACAGCGGAGTGAACCGCCAACTATTCCAGCCTATGTTTTACACAGCGGATACCCTTCCAGTATTGGGAAACACCCATACACTTCATACACACACTCATATACTACGTTCAATTTAGCTTATTCAATTCACCTACACTGTTAAAAGTGAAAACTTAAACAAATTACTTTGACTTGTTACAATTACATGAATTAAGTTGGATAAACTTAATTTGTGACAGCTTTCAGTAATAAATTAATTTAGTTCTTTTAGGTGTAACAAGTTTTAATAATTTATTTAGGAAAACAAGAACGGAACAGTACATAGACTACAGTACAAATCATTCAATTTAATATTGTTAATATAATAATAATAGTAAAAATACTTTTTACAGTACAAATAATTTCCTTCCCATGTTAATATAATAATAATAATAATAATACTTTTATGTTTTGTGGCAAGTACAAGTATTGTTCACTAGTAATAGTGAACAATACCCTGCTGTAAAATCCAGCTTAAACCAGCCTAGGCTGGTTGGCTGGTTTTAGCTGGTCGACCAGCCTGGTTTTAGAGGGGTTTTGTCCATTTCCAGGCTGGTTTCCACCATTTCCAGCCTGGTCGTAGCTGGTCAGGCTGGGTGAGGACCAGCTAAAACCAGCTTGACCAGCCTAGCCAAGCTGGGAGCCCAGCCAAAACCAGCTATGTCCAGCTTAAACCAGGCTGGTTAGGCTGGTTTTAGCTGGATTTAGCTGGTCATTTTCCAGCCTGACCAGCTAAGACCAAGCTGGAAATGGCTGGAAACCAGCCTGGAAATGGCCAAAACCCCTCTAAAACCAGGCTGGTCAACCAGCTAAAACCAGCCAACCAGCCTAGGCTGGTTTAAGCTGGATTTTTCAGCAGGGTACTTATAAATAAATACTTGCCATAAATAAATTACAAAAACTTGTTCCAATTAAAATAACTGACTCAATGTATTACTGATATCTGTTATAAATTAAGTTTGTCAAACTTAATTCCTTTAATTGTAACAAGTAATTTGTTTAAGTTTTCACTTTTTATGGTGTATAGCGCATGTGTTTGGACCAGGGATGGGCAAACTCGATCCTGGAGGCCCGGTGTCCCTGCATAGTTTTGCACCAACCCTAATCAAACACACCTGCTTGTAGCTTTCTAGTGATCTTAAAGACACTAATTAGGGTGTTCAGGTGTGTTTGGTTAGTGTTGGAGCAAAACTCTGCAGGGACACCGGCCCTCGAGGATCGAGTTTGCCCATGCCTGGTTTGGACTGTGGGGGAAACCGGAGCACCCGGAGGAAACCCACGCCAACACGGGGAGAACATGCAAACTCCACACAGAAATGCCGACTGACCCAGCCAGCACTTAAACCAGCGACCTTCTTGCTGTGAGGCGACAGTGCTACCCACTGAGCCACTGTGCCGCCCGCTTATAGATTTCTGTTGGAATAAAGTCACCAAAACACCTCCACACCGTCTGTGTGATTTTCCGACAGACTATATTTTCTTCCTGATATGTAAAAAATCGAGTTTAATAGTTGTCTGCTCTTGTGTTAATTGCCTGCAATGCTGCACACACACATACACAATCACCTTGCGAAATGGGCCAATCGGCTATTTGTATAACTGATTGACTTCTTTGACTCGCATACATACACACGCACACACTCACACACACACAGGTGTATTGGAATCTGGGTTGTAAATTTTTAGACCCAACTGCACAGACAGATTTATGAGAAGCTCAGCAAACGACTTTCTGCAGTCAACAGCTTCAGCTCCGGTTCATTGGTTTACCCTGCGAAAATTCACTTTTTAAAGTCTTTTTCTCAGACAAAAAGCTGTTGTTTGACTTGCGGAGTGGTAGAAGGTGTACAGCTTTTACAGTACTGCTGTGTAGAGCTGCACAATATATCAACATCGACAACACAATGCGAATCTATAAGTCACATTCATCCATTCATTCATTTTTTTCGGCTTTGTCCCTTTAGTCATCAGGGTTCGCCACAGCAGAATGAACCGCCAACTTATCCAGCATATGTTTTACGCAGCGGATGCCCTTCCAGCCGCAACCCAGTACTGGGAATCACCCATACACACTCATTCACACACATACACATACACTATAACCAATTTAGCTTATTCAATTCACCTATAGCGCATGTGTTTGGACTGTGGGGGAAACCAGAGCACCCCACGGATTATAATTAACCAGAAATCACAGTTTCATGCAAGGTTTAACACTAAAAGAGTGAACGCTTTTTAAGTCCAGTGACCAGGGCCGCCACAGCGGAATGAACCGCCAACTTATCCAGCATATGTTTTACACAGCGGATGTCCTTCTAGCCGCAACCCAGTACTGGGAAACACCCATACACTCTTGTATTCACACACATACACATACACTACAGCCAATTTAGCTCATTCAATTCACCTATAGCGCATGTGTTTGGACTGTGGGGGAAACCAAAGCCGCCTACGGATTATAATTAAGCAGAAATCACATGCAAGGTTTAACACTTTAACACAGTGACCGTGTAAAAATTCAAGCGAATTTAAACCATTTGGGCACAAGAAATTATCAAATTTGTAGCTTTAAGAAATATGAACTGTACTGTATTTAAGTATTTATACAGCAAAAACGACAGTTTTAAAAGGTTTTGATGCACTTCATCATTGAATCAGCCATCATTGAATCAGTCATCTGCACATCAATAACTGTCTGGTTTAGCTCAGCTACTAAATACGATCTCCAGAGACTACGTCGAATAGTTCGGACTGCTGAGCGAATCACTGGTACAACCCTTCCTACTCCCCAAGAACTGTACTTATCCAGAGCGAGCAGAAGGGCTGCCAAAATCACTCTGGACCCCTCACACCCAGCACACTGCCTCTTTGAACTTTTACCTTCTGGTCGACGCTACAGAGCACTGCGCACCAGAACAGCCCGACACAGAAACAGTTTCTTCCCTCTCAATCCATCTCATGAACACTTGATGATAATAATTGTGGAACCAACATCACTACTTGCTATACACTTTTATACACATATACACTTATTTAACAACACACTTTACATGCCCATTTGCACATAACAGCTGCACATATAACGTTGTATATAGTAATATACCTGTACATACACTTATCAATTTGTATATTTGCACTCACTACTTCTATTTTTCTTTTTTTTTAATATATTTATTATCTGTTTTTTGTCCTGTCTCTGTAATGCTGTTGCACTGTAGAAGCTCTGTCACCAAAACAAATTCCTCGTATGTGTGAACGTACCTGGCAACTTATCCAGCACGTTTTTACGCAGCGGATGCCCTTCCATACACATCCATACACACTACAGACAATTTAGCCTACCCAATTCACCTGTACCGCATGTGTTTGGACTGTGGGGGAAACCGGAGCACCCGGAGGAAACCCACGCGAATGCAGGGAGAACATGCAAACTCCACACAGAAACGCCAACTGACCCAGCCGAGGCTCGAACCAGTGACCTTCTTGCTGTGAGGCGACAGCACTACCTACTGCGCCACTGCGTTGCCAAATATAATATAATGTATAATAATTAATATATAGAGAAATAAGTCTATACAATGCCAGAAAATGTACTGGCAGTTTATTACAAGGTTTTTGTAGCGTAATATACAACACCAACCCAGACAATATAGCACTTTAAATTATTAAAAATGTCAATAAAAGTCAGTTTTTCTAAATATGTAAGGTTAAAAGTTGTGGGAAGAAAGATCAAACCTCCCATAATGCAATTCAAAAGCATAAATAACCATAAAAATCAACATAAATCTCAAAATACTGATATTTTTACAGTGTACATTGCGATTTTGATATATTGTGCAGCCCTCTTTGGCTGTTAAATGAAAAAAGAGCTAATGTGGATTCATTTATAAGAGAGTGTTAAGCTTTCGCACTTAAAGCTGGAACACACGTTGCTTTGTTTCTGAAAACACACTCACTCACCCTCGGCTGGGTCTTCAGCGCTGACCGACGTCCTCCTGGACTGTCCAAGTCCCATCTCTCCTTAAGAGCTGAGATCTCCACTTTAAACTGGACACATCCCCTGTGTTTGTGTGTAAGATATTCCCCTTGACCTGGGATGGGGACGAAGAGAAGCATGAGAGAAATGAAAATAAAACCTGGCCACATTTTACACGACAGTGTTTCTGTTGAGGGGTCACAACAGCGGAATGAACCACCAACTATTCTGGAATATGTTTTCAGCCACAACCCAGTACAGGGAAACTGTACTGGGTTGTGGCTGAAAACATATTCCAGAATAGTTGGTGGTTCATAGCTTGTAGAAAAAAGCTGGAAGTTTTACATTATTATTATTATTATGTTTATTTATTTTTTTTATTCAAATGGTGGGCAGCACAATGGTTCAAAGCACAATCGCCTCACAACAAGAAGATCGCTGGTTCGAGCCCCGGCTGGGTCAGTTAGCATTTCTGTCTGGAGTTTGCATGTTCTCCTCATGTTTGCGTGGGTTTCGGGTGCTCCGGTTTCCCCCACAAGTCCAAAGACTTGGTGAATTGGGTAAACTAAATTGTTTGTAGTGTATGTGTGTGTATGAGGGTGTATGGATGTTTCACAGTTGCAGCTGGAAGGGCATCAGCTGTGTAAAACATATGCTGGATATTCCGCTGTGGCGACCCCAGATTAATAAAGGGACTAAGCTGAAAAGAAAATGAATGAATGAATATTCAAGTGGCCAAATTCTGAGATGTGGAAAGTTGAATGTGCTGGCAAGTTTGTTATTTGCCTAATAAACGACAATAGGCAGTTTTAAATTTAAAGCTTTATTTTCCCCCCTAGTGATTTATCATAAGTAGCCTAAAATAAGTCACCTCTTCACATTTCTTTATTCTAAATCTTTAGAAAATGTTTTTGTACATCAAAACGTGTGATCATCCGACAAGCTAGCAAAAATGTGCTTACAATCTGACTAAAATGCAATATTTAAAACTCATAATTAAATAAAAAGTGAGTCGAATAACTGCAAAAAGGTCCACTTTTTGAGGAAAAAAAGTTTCATTTTTTACATGAGTTAGAAACTAATAACGGACTAAACTTTTTCTAAATATCTCTATATCCATAAAATAAAATGCTCCATTTGCTATATAGTATATACATTCATTGAACTTTCATGAACAACTGTATTTTATTAACAATTTATTTTAATGCAGTAAAATACCTCAGCAACTCATATAGTAACTTGACCTCAGTCATTTTTTTCAATGTATTCTGTCAGATCACTATATAAACCCTAAATAAATCTCAAGAAATAATCATTGATAAACAGTGTAACAGCTACACAAAAAGACTAACCGGGTTAAAGTACATGTATACTTAGTAGCTGTGTGTTACTCCGTACTTCATCAGTGTGAGTCGAAAATGAGTTATAAAGCTGAAGATCCCGCATAGACCTGTAGCTGTAACTCCGTAGTTTCTCATAGTGAAATGACCATAAATCGTAGACTCACCGCTTTGCATGAAAGGCTGAATTTGGAGGGATGACAGCGGTCACTGCGGTGTATAAATAAAGGTGAGCTCCGGACAGCGACTATCCCGGACAACTTCTCCACTCACCGCAATGCTGACAGAAGATCCTTGCAGAGCCCGAGTCAATGACACACTGATGCAGAGCTCACGCACATGCTGCTTTACCTCCTGTACACACACACTCATGCCTGCATCACAGCCACACACACACACACATACACACACAGCATCCACTGATCCCAGACCAGCGGGCGACGACGATGATTGTGCTGCACGTCCTCAGCTGTTGAAAAAATCCAGCGTTATGCGACTGTGTGATGGTGATGATGATGATGGTCCCGGTAGTGAAGTGTCCCGGTAGTGCATTATTGCATTATTTACTATGCAAAATTTTATAGGTTACGCAACGTTAGTGCGCTGGTCTCCCCCAAAGCTTGGTTTAAATTTATTAATTATTTAAAATTATATTTAATCATTTAAAGTACATTTATATACTGGGATTATATTGTGTGTTCATTCCTTTTTCAAATAAATTAGTGAATTAGGGAAATATATTATTTATTGAAAAAGTGCCTGGAGGTCAAATGAGGTAACCAGCATAATGCATGCTCATTCCTTTTAAATGAATGAATGAATGAATGAATTAATGAATGAATGAATGAATGAATGAATGAATGGATAACATGTATAATTTATTGAAAAATTCCATGAGGTCAAATGGGGTAACCAGCATTATAATGTATGTTCATTTCTTTTTAAATGAATGAATGAATGAATGAATGAATGGATGAATGGATGGATGGATGGATGGATGAAATAATAAAATGTATTATTTATTGAAAAAAGCCATGAGGTGAAATGGGGGTAACCAGCATTATAATGTATGTTCATTTCTTTTTAAATAAATGAATGAATGAATGAATGAATGAATGGATGGATGGATGGATGGATGGATGAATGAAATAATAAAATGTATTATTTATTGAAAAAAGCCATGAGGTGAAATGGGGTAACCAGGATTATAATGTATGTTCATTTCTTTTTAAATGAACAAATGAATAGATGGATGGATGAATGAATAAATTAATTAAATTCATTAGTGATTGAAAAATGCTACTAGGTCACAATAGTGTAACCAACATTAAACTGTATGGTTATTTCTTTTTGAATGAATAAATGAATTAATAAAATATATTATTTATTGACACATGCCAAGAGGTCAAATTATGTAACCAGCATTATAATGTATGTTCATTCCATTTTTGAATGAATGAATGAATCAATCAATAGATGGATGGATGGATGGATGGATGAATACAATTTATTATTTATTGAAAATGGCATGAGGTCAAATGGTTTAACCAGCATTATAATGTATATTCATTCCTTTTTAAATGAATGAATGAGTGAAATGTATTATTTATTGAAAAGTTTCATGGGTCACATGGGGTAACCAGTATTATACTGTATGGTCATTTCTTTTTAAATGAATGAATGAATGAATGAATAAAATGTATTAATTATTGAGAAATTCCATAAGGTCACACGGGGGTAACAAGCGTTATGCAGTATGTTCATTCCCTTTTGAATGAATGAATGAATGAATGAATTAATTAATAAAATGTATTAATTACTGAAAAATTCCATGAGGTCACATGGGGTAACCAGCGTTATACTGTATGTTCATTCCTTTTTGAATGAATGTATCAATAAATAAAATTGATTATTTATTGACAAATGCCATAAGGTCAAATGGTGTAATCAGCATTATAATGTATGTACATTACTTTTTAAATGAATGAATGAAGGAATGAATGAATGAATGAATGAATGAATGAGGGTTGCACGGTGGCACAGTGGGTAGCACGTTTGGCTCACAGCAAGATGGTCGCTGGTTTGAGCCTCGGCTGGGTCAGTCTCCGTTTCTGTGTGGAGTTTGCATTTTCTCCCTGTGTTCGCGTGGGTTTCCTCTGGGTGCTCCGGTTTCCCCCACAAGTCCAAAGACATGTGGTTTAGGTGAATTGGATAGCCAAAATTGTCTGTAGTGTGTGTGTGAATATTTCCCAGTAATGGGGTTGCAGCTGGCAGGGCATCCGTTGGGTAAAACATATGCTGGATAAGTTGGCGGTTCTTTCCGCTGTGGTGACCCCAGATTAATAAAGGGACTAAGCCGAAAAGAAAATGAATGAATGAATAAATAAATTATATTATTCATTGAAAAATGCATTACGGTCAAATGGTGTAACCAGCATTATACTGTATGTTCATTCCTTTTTAAATGAATGAATGAATGAATGAATGAATGAATAAAATGTATTAATTATTTAAAAATTCTATGAGGTCACATGGGGTAACCAGAATTATGCTGTATGTTAATTCCCTTTTAAATGAACGAATGAATGAATGAATCAATGAATCAATGAATGAATGAATTCTTTATTAAAAAACTATGTGAGGTCACATGCGGTAACCAGCATTATACTGTGTGTTAATTTCTTTTTAAAAGTAAACTTATAATAGAATAGAATAGAATAGAATAGAATAGAATAGAGGTGGTTCATCCTGCTGAGATCACCCCTGATAAAGCAGCCACTAAGCCAAAGTAAGATTAGAATAGAATAGAATAGAATAGAATAGAATAGAATAGAATAGAATAGAATAGAATAGAATAGAATAGAATAGAATAGAAAAGAAAATAGAGGTGGTTAATTCTGCTGTGATCACTCCTGATAAAGCAGGGACCAAGCCAAAGTAAGAATAGAATAGAATAGAATAGAATAGAATAGAATAGAATAGAATAGAATAGAATAGAATAGAATAGAATAGAATAAATCATTGCAGATCTGGACTGCTCATGTCAAGGACAAGGTCATGTCAATTTCTGTAGATATTTGCTTCGCATGCTTCTGATGTGCAGAGAGGCACGGGTCTATAATGAATTTACTCGGGGTCATCTGTCTTCTCAGAGAAACCCTGTTTAGGCAGTTAGAGCAATAGGATCTCTCAAATTCCAGCCAAATCACCATTACACTCTTGGCACACCGGACTACTTTACAAGATTAGATGCCTCGTGCACACACAGCTCTTTTATAGCTTAACCGGCATTTACAAATACACTAGTCACCTCTTCCCCGATAGATCCATAACATGTTTTATTTCGCATACTCGCTTGTTTTCACGGACTTGAACAGATGAGCGTGTGTGTTTTTGTTAAATGACAGAGCTTTTCTTTATTCAGCAGGAGAAATATAAACAGTTCTCGGTTTGAAGGGAAGGTCACTCCGCTGAAGTGACAAAAGATTTGCTGCATATGCCGCCATCTTGTGGAACAACACTGCACTTGTTTACACCTGATCAAGGAGAAAGAAAATGTACAGAAAATGTAAATAAGTTAGTAAAATAAGCTGCATAGACACGTTTACATAGCGAAATAGGTTTATATGCCTAGAACAAGCACAGAAGGAAAGAAGTCAGTTTATAAAGTGAATTTCCAAAACTATACAGTGTCTAAAGTAGCTACAATAAATTTTATTTTTTTTGTGTTTTAAGCTACAATGTTTAGCCTAGCTAAGAGAAACGTTAGTACGCTATTTGTTCAACTTTTTTTCATAATGTATGATGCTGTTGCTATGTCCACCAAAGACAAGTGTCAGTTTACTGGTGAAAATACAATGATATCAGCCTAAATTATAATTTTACATTGGCCCATTTTAGCTGAATGTTGGGCTCGAGAAAGGACGCGTCGATATTTTTACTCTCTTGATTTTAAAACTCTTGCGTTTTCATTCATTTTCTTTTCGGCTTAGTCTCTTTATTAATCAAGGATCACCATCCAGCATATGTTTTTACGCAGTGGATGCCTTACCAGCCGCAACCCAACACTGGGAAACACCCACACACACTCTTTCATTCACACACATACACTACGGCCAATTTAGCTTATTTAATCCACCTATACCACTTTGGACTGTGGGGGAAACCGGAGCACCCGGAGGAAACCCACGCGAACACGGGGAGAACATGCAAACTCCACACAGAAACGCCAACTCACCCAGCCGGGGCTCGAACCAGCGACCTTCTTGCTGTGAGGCGACAGTGCTAACCACTGAGCTACCGTGACGCCCCGCTTGCAATTTTTTCAAATTTGAAATATGCATATTTAAGAGTTCATTGTGTTCATTTATTCAAATATCATTAAATATGCTTAGCTTGTTTAATGATATTATTAGTCATTTATCAAAACGTGTCCCTTTTAGTTGAATTCACCCTAATTACATAATGATTTAAATAGTTCATAATCAATAAAATAATTATTATTTGGTAGTACTCTAACTCCCAAAATAAAAAAAGAACATATGAAAATATATTTCATACACTACCTAACAAACGTCTTGTCGTTGATCCCAATTGCAACAAATAATACCTTGACTTCTAGTTGATCATTTGGAAAAGTGGCAGAAGGTTGATTTTTCTGATGAATCTGATTGAACTGCATCCCAATCATCATCACAAACACTACAGAAGACTAACCCGCATTGACCCAAGATTCTCACAGTCAAGTTTGGTGAAGGAAAAATCATGGTTTGGGGTTACATTCAGTATGGGGGCGTGCGAGAGATCTGCAGAGTGGATGGCAACAATAACAACCTGAGGTATCAAGACATTTGTGCTGCCCATTACATTACAAACCACAGGAGAGGGCAAATTCTCCAGCAGGATAGCGCTCCTTCTCATACTTCAGCCTCCACATCAAAATTCCTGAAAGCAAAGAAGATCAAGGTGCTCCAGGATTGGCCAGCCCAGTCACCAGAGATGAACATTATTGAGCATGTCTGGGGTAAGATGAAGGAGGAGGCATTGAAGATGAACACAAAGAGTCTTGATGAACTCTGGGAGGCCTGCAAGAACGCTTTCTTTGCCATTCCAGATGACTTTATTAATCAGTGATTTGAGTCATTGCAGAGATGTATGGATGCAGTCCAAGCTCATGATGGAGTCAGACACAATATTCATTCTGTTTCCACTGCAGCATGACTTTATATTCTATACTGGACATTATTTATATTAAGTGACAAGACTTTTGTCTTAGCAAAGTCAGACCTTACTGTCCTAATCAAATAATTAAAAATCAAGGCTTGATCATATTTTATTTTGGTAAAATAAGAATAATCTAGAGGGCTTTGCCTTTCATATAAGCCACTTTTGATATCAAATGATCAACTAGAAGTCAAATTATTATTTGTTGTTCCTAAAACTTGGATATGCGACAAATCTTTGTCAGGTAGTGCAGGGTATTTACTATTTGCAGTTTAATACAGTTAAATTTAATACAGTTTTTTCATGTGGATACAAAGCTCTCAATATTAATTAATTCATTCATTCATTTTCTTTTTGGCTGAGTCCCTTTATTAATCTGGTGTCACCACAGCGGAATGAACTGCCAACTTATCCAGCATATGTTTTACGCAGTGGATATACCCTTTCAGCTGCAACCCATCACTGGGAAAGAGCTCAATATTTAAATAATTAAAGTTTATTCATTGTTTACAAGTCTCTATGTTTAAAATGACAAACAATTCATTTGGTGTTTAGTTGTCGAGACAATGACAACATTTGGCTGGACGACCGCAAGCGGCAAAACACAGAAAAGCAATTGGACAAGACAATGACGCGCATTCCATCTTAATTGATTCATATATCATGTCATGTTTGGTTATGACCTCGGCATGTTTGAGTGTGTGTGCGTGTTATATAAAAGCAGCGCTCAGAGATCAGTGTGTGTTTACAGCGAGCATACAGAATGCTGTTCTACACACTGCTGGTTCTGGGGATGCCCGCCGTCTGGGCTCAGCCGTACCCCATTCCGCCAACCTGCTACACCAAAGTCCTGAACATGGGCAAAGACATCACGCAGAGGGCGGCAGAAATTAAACAAGACCACGACACTGTGAGTGCGCAAATGGAGTTAATGCGAGTACAATGCTGTGAGTACAACAGTGGTTAAGGTTTTGTTGTGTTTGTGTTGCAGCACAGATGCGCCGCTCACCTGCCGGACCTGTACATCGACGTGCATGTAAGTGCATAATCACACACTACACTGTA
>NC_079455.1:3481643-3491643 GCF_903798145.1 Danio aesculapii
TAGTCTATTGGATTGAGCTCTGGTGACTGTGGAGGCCATTTTAGTACATTATTAAACTCATTGTCTTGTTCAAGAAACCAGTCTGAAGTGATTCACGCTTTATGACATGGTGCGTTATCCTGCTGGAAGTAGCCATCAGGAGATGGGGACACTGTGGTCATAAAGGGATGGACATGGTCAGCAACAATACTCAGTTAGGCTGTGGCATTGACACGATGCTCAATTGGTACTAATGAGCCAAAGTGTGCCAAGAAAATATCCCCACACCATTACACCACCACCACCAGCCTAAACCGTTGATACAAGGCAGCATGTATCCATGCTTTCATGTTGTTGACGCCAAATTCTGACCCGACCATCCGAATGTGGCAGCAGAAATGGAGACTCATCAGACCAGGCAACGTTTCTCCAATCTTCTATTGTCCAATTTTGGTGAGCCTGTGTGAATTGTAGCCTCAGTTTCCTGTTCTTAGCTGACAGGAGTGGCACCCGGTGTGGTCTTCTGCTGCTGTAGCCCATCCGCCTCAAGGTTGGACGTGTTGTGTGTTCAGAGATGCTCTTCTGCAGACCTCGGTTGTAACGAGTGGTTATTTGAGTTACTGTTGCCTTTCTATCAGCTGGAACCAGTCTGGCCATTCTCCTCTGACCTCTGGCATCAACAAGGTATTTGTTCCCACAGAACTGCTGCTCACTGGATATTTTCTCTTTTTCAGACCATTCCCTGTAAACCCTATAGATGCTGGTGCATGAAAATCCCAGTAGATCAGCAGTTTCTGAAATACTCAGACCAGCCCGTCTGACACCAACAACCATGCCACGTTCAAAGTCACTTAAATCCCCTTTCTTCCCTATTCTGATGCTCGCTTTGAACTGCAGCAGATCGTCTTGACCATGTCTACATGTCTAAATACACTGAGTTGCTGCCATGTGATTGGCTGATTAAAAATTTGCATTAACAAGCAGTTGGACAGGTGTACCTAATAAAGTGGCCGGTGAGTGTGTATATATGACCCAGCCAGGGCCCAAACCAGCGACCTTCTTGCTGTGAGGAGACTGTGCTACTCACTGTGCCACCGTGACAGTGTAACAGACATATTTACACCAAAATTAAACAACATTCTTAATGTGACCTTTACAAATCTGTAAAATAATGTATGTATTTACATTATTTCATAACATCTATAAAATAACAGCATGTAAAACCTAGTGGTTTGATAGATGGGGCAAACGATAAAGATGAACGAATGCGTATTTTGCTGATGTATTATTGTGATCCTTAAATGTTCTTTTAACGCCATCGAAGGATTCATTGAACAAAAATAAAGGACAATAGTATGGTATATAAAATATTGTTACACTGAAATACTGAAGATTTTTGTGGGAGTCTTCTCGATATCATAGGAAGCATGTGATTATGACTATTATCAAACTTATGAATTTGCACTTGTTTATAGTTCTTTCAATTAACTTAATATTTCTGGGAAACAAAAATACACCTCATCCCCCCTATAGCCACATACTGCATTTAGATGCAAATTTCACAGATAAAATTCTAATATTTATAATTTTACGTGTCCAGTATTGTATTTTTTGTTATTTCTTTATGTGTTTGTTCGTCTAAATATGATTCTAAATTCATTATATTATGAAATAATGCTTAAAGCCTGAACATTGACGGGTCTCTATGTATCATATACAACCACTAGGTGGGGGTTGTGTGCAACAGTTGCTTTTTTCATTATTCAGAGTTTGGTCTGTACCATGTCTTTTTGAATAGATTATTATAGAGGCACTAATAAGTAGAAATGTTAAATTAAAAACATGGAGGTCATTTGTTATAATTGTTTGTCGCCAATGTTATGTTGGACGTAAAAACTACAAATCCCACAATTCCGTGGTGCGTGCAGTGGGCGTGGCTCTGTCTCAGTTCAGCAGCAACAGCGAGTGAACAGGTGAACACGAGTGTTTCAGTCGCGTCTTCTGACAGCACACGGTTTCTCATGGATGGAGTGGAATAACTCTAGCATAGTTTAATGATATTTTAATAGTTTTTAAGCGATGGGGATGTCTACTTTTCTTGGAGTGTTGGACAGTTTTCATCTCAGAAGTTTTTGCTGAACATCAACATCAACTAACTGACCACCTACATCTGTTTATTAGTATTGGAAGCTCCTGTCTGTATGATTTAAAATGGCTTTCGCAAAATTTGGCAAGATCTTCCGACTTCCTACAATTGAAATAAAGAAGAAAACCAAACAATACGAGCACCTACAACGGGATGTAAACCCAAACGACATGTGGGAAATTATCGGGGAGCTGGGCGACGGGGCTTTCGGGAAAGTTTATAAGGTGAGTGCGGATGTTAATAAACCTGTTGGACAGGCAACTGACTACTACGTCAGGCAACGTCTACTATGGTGAAGGTTTAGGTTATGAATATTAATTCGATCTTATTGACGTAGCTTCTTAGTTTTAACGTATGTATTCTTTCTAATTGTGAATATTCATTAGCGGAGTTCGCTGATTAGCCAGCTGAGTACAACACCCGCGAAACAAGCGGTCTTTCAGCCAATCGTTTTGGTTTGCTTGGTGAACGTCATTTTTCTGTAATGAATATTCATAGACCAAACCTTCGTCGTACTACCAGGGTTTTAAAAATTTATCATAATTGGCCACACGTGTTTTATTAATGTCATAATTCATCCTGAAAACATAATGTTTACTGATTTAATAAGTTGTACTTGTTCGTGTTTTAACCATACATGTTTTTACACACCAAAACACAATACAATTCATTTGTATCGATGTTTTCTGTCATATAACTCTTGGGTTGTGTATTTGAGACACTTTAAAAATCTTTACAAATGAATACAAATTGTAATAATTAATTTGAATTATGAAAATAAACTTTCATAAGAGATATGAAATATACACTCTTTGACTTGACTGAATGACTTAAGGGATAGTTCACCCAAAACTGAACTTTCTGTCATCAGTTATTCACTCTTCTTTTGTCACTTGAGTTGAGGTAAACTTGATTGAGGTAAAGTTTGCTTTATATTCGCACATTCATTCAGTGACAACTTGTGACACACTCCCTATATTGTTTACCATGGTACTTTGAATATTAGGTCTGAAATTACATGTAAATATGACTTCAGAAACAACATGAGCACTATTTAATTGACTGTGTACAATGTTGTACTTTGGTAGCTGTTGGTTGATATTCACTATTAGAAATTTGCAAAGAATCTGAAATTATATTATTAAGGAGAAAGTCAGAATATGTGAATATAAAAGCAACTTTACCTCAATAGTTTCTTGTTACTGTTGAACACAAAAAAGATATTTGGAAAAACCTGCAACCATCACGATAGAGGTAAAGTTGGTTTTATATTCAGATATTCATCCTTGATAATATCATTTAAGAAAGGACTCTTTGCAAATTCTAAATAGGGAAATCATATTAGCAGCCAATGATTATCAAAGTACATCATTGTTTACAGGCTATTAGATAGTGCTAATGTTGCTTTAAAGTCATACTTGCATGCTAATTCTGACCGAATATTCAAATGAGCATGGTAAACAATATAGAGACAGATTAATAAACGAATATGCGATTATAAAACCAACTTTACCTCAATACCATCATGTAACCATTGATGTCTGTTGTATTTTTGCTACTATGGTAGTCAATAATTACAGGTTTCTAGCGTTTTTCAAAATGGCTTCTTCAGAAGAATGAAACTAATAAAGATTTGGAACCACTTAAATAGTGAGTAAATTATTTATTTTTTGGCGTACTTTCCCTTTAAATGCTGCTCAGTATGTAATGTACTGACTTGCTTAGTAATACTAAGTAAAAATGATAGAGGTGAAGTTCGTTTCATATTCGCACATTCAAACTTTTACCTTGGTTTAATATCAGAAAAGTATTGTAAGTAGTGAAATCATATTAGCAGTCAATAGCTATCAAAGTACAACATTGTTCACATTCAATTAAATGTGATATTGTTGTTTTGAAGTCATACTTGCATGCAATTTCAGACAATATTCAAAGTAGTGTGTAAACAATATAGTGACCGTGTCACAAGTCACTTTGTGCAATTTTATATTCTGTGTTAGTATTTTAGTCCAGGTCCAAATAAACTTTACCTTAATGTGAAAATCTAATGATGATGATAATAATAATAATAATAATGTGTTACTATAACTATTGATACCTTGTTCACCAGTCAAATGTACAATGATTAGTCGAGCACTGCTGAGGTAAATTCAGTGGTGTGAAGTAACAAATTACAAATACTCAAATTGCTGTAATTGAAATATACTTGCGGTGGTAGCTGGATTGAAACACACCACATAAGCAGTTAAATATATGTGACAAACAAAACAATAAATTTTTTTACAATAATTTAATCTATTATCATATTTTACACAGATTTTTTTCAATTGGTTAAAGTAAAATAAAAAACAAAACTGTTGACTGTTGAAATAAGAAAAGAAATCCACCATTTCTCTTTTATGCTGTTCAGAAGCCACGTGCACACACTGACAGGTCAAATCTGCTTCTTTCTCTTTAAGTTCAAAGCAAACTTGAATGCCAAAGCATTTTAGATATATATATAACATAGCCTATGTAATATATTAACATCATCAAATGAATAAAATAACCGGCAAATGAGAAATAAATGACAGAAAAAGGATTAAGAACAGACAATATCTCTAAAAATGATCACAATTACAAGATTAAAACTTGTAGATTATTTAAATAAGGCAAATACGTTGATTAACCATTACTAATGATGTACATATATTTTGCAATCAGTTTAGACCAGTCATTTCATCCTCTTCGGGTTTATAATAGTAAGGTTTTTCTGAGTCGATGAAAAAAAAAAAGAAGAATTATTTAATGTTTCTCTGGCTTTAATGACTGCGCACGCGCAATCGGCTGCGAAAGTAGGCTTAAGAAAAAAGGTAATGCAAAAACACATACGAGCTTTAGAAAGCGAAAACGAAAGTCGATTCCCGGACAATTTAGGAGATTTAGAAACCCGGGCTGGACGATTTTATTTTAAGTCCTAAAAGGCACGTCTCTGAAGGTCTACAGAGCACATGAGGATGTCTGTAGGAGTGTTGTGTCATGCACGGAAAGAAACGAGTAAACGATAAGAATTTCCGTTAATCGATCGCGGAAAAAGTGTGAAAGGATGACCTCTTAGCCAGCACCAGGATGCGGACTCACTGGGGCGCTGTTTTTAATAGTAAAAAAACAAAGTGTCACTAAATATACTTGGGCGGCCGTTGATATACCTGGGCAGCCCGCCCAAGTAAAGTGTGGGAATGTGTGGGAAGCACTGGGAATTGTATTTTACGAAGTTGTTTTAAAAATGCATACTTTCACTTGAGTACATTTTTAGTGCTGTATCTGTACTTTTTCTCCACTACTTTCCTTTAACCTGTAGGTACTACTTTATTAATTTACTTGTCTATGGTGACTGGCTAGTAGAGAAGATGTAGGCGTACTAAAAGTAGAATAATCAGTTCTGTGATTGCCATCCAATCAAATCGCACAATGAAAATCGCATCGTACAGAATAACCCCATGACAATTGTTACACGCAATGACTGAGAGACTGTTTAAACTGTGTGTCACTGATGAGAAAAGGGCAGATGTTTACTGTATGATGACTCAAATCACCAAATGACCTTAAGCAATCACTAAATGTACTGCTACAGAATGTTACGTTTTCACACCCACGCTTGCACAAATTGATGCATCAACTTTTCCCAGCGTAATACTCGCTACTCTTGAGTACTTTTAAAAGGGCTACTTTTTACTCATAGTTTGAGTAATATTTACAACAGGTACTTTTACTTGTGCTACATTTTTGGGCAAGTAATGGTACTTGAGTGATTTTTCAGTACTCTTTCCACCACTGGGTAAATGGTGCTCACTTCTCCTCCACTGAGAGACACTGACGGGTCACAGTCGTTCAGTCTGAGGCCCTCAGGGGCCGCTCAGAGTCGCTGTGTAGGAAGATGCTGGAATGTGCTGCAGTTTCGGTAGGCGTAGAGGAACCCTCATGTAGAATTTGCTGAATTTGTCTTTTGTCTCCAGAGAGTGTCGTTTCGAATGCCCCGTGACATCCAGGGTGGCCCTCCGTAACCCTCTTACCCTTGGAGACCTGGTGGTTAACTAGGGATAGATGCAATCTCAACAACAACACAGTGGCGTGATCCAGTTAATCACTAGGGTTTAGTTATTTGTCAGGAGGAAGAAATTATTTTAAAAAATAAAGTATGATATTAGCATGATTATTTGATTTATTTAAATAAGTGCAGGTCAGAATGTTGAAGAGCAATAAATACACACATTGTCTGTCTGTCTGTCTGTCTGTCTGTCTTTAATAAAATCAAAGAAAATACAGTTTTTTGTAGTTTTGTGGCAACAAAATAATCAGAATAATCCTAAAATATCCCTGATTTTATTCATTTATGATTAAAAAAAAAAATTACTTATTTATTTATTTATTTATTTATTTATTTATTTATTTATTTATTTATTTATATGTATTTATTTATATGTATTTATTTATTTATTTATTTGTATTTTTTCCAAATTATATAAATAAATTATATTTATTTTATTTGTATTATTTTATTTTTTATTTAGTATTTTTATCTTTTTGCATTTTAACATAATTACGGAGACCCGGAAGGAACGTGATGGTGGGGAAAAATGGATGGGAGAAAAAACGTGATAGGAAAATATATTTTTAAAGTTTTTGCGTTCCTTCTCAAAGATTTTTTGCATTCCTTCGAAAAAAAATAAATAAACTGTAGTTCCACAAACAGTGTACAGGGATTTCCCTGTATTTTACCATTGTATCCCGCTATCATACTATCATTATGTATTTTCCCATGTTTCTCTCGTATTTTTAATCTTGAAAGCATGTTTAAATTTAAATAGCTTAGTTAAATAGCTTAAATGGAAAAAAAGTGAATGCAGACATTTTTAAGTTAATTTCAGCATGCTTTCAAGAAAAGCATGGGTAAAATATGGGAAAATACTTAATGATAGGATGATAGGGGGATAGAATGGTAAAATACTGGAGAATCCTGGCAAAAACAGAAGGGTTGACATGTATGAAGTGAACAGGAAGTGTTTGTGGAACAACAATTTTGCGAGGGAACACGAAGCGCCTTTGCGAGATAACGCAAAATATCTTTGCGAGGAAACGCAAAAAAATATATTTTCCTATCACTCCATTTTTTTTTGTCCCATCCATTTTTCTTTTCTCCAACCCAGTTTTATTTTGTTCCACCAATTTCAGCCTGCCCACCCTCCCATGTCTCCATACATAATAAATAATAAAAAAAAAATTATTTAAACACATTTTTTGTTAATGTGTGAAATCAGGAATATTAGAAATATAAGAATAAATAATGAATTATTTTTGTTGCTGAAAGAAGCATCATTAGCGTGACTCAGACTGCAGGAGCGCAGCACGTCACAGTTATGGAATGGGTGATTACACACAAAAGAAACAGTCTGTCTATTAGTAATGTGCTGTTCTTCAGAAACTCTCAAACTTGTTAAAAACGCGAACTCTGTACTTGGAGCAGTATAGTAGTTAGTGTCTTGTGGCTCTGATCATCTGGTCCTGCTTTAAAAGTGTTCGTATTGGCCTTTAGTGGGTAGAGATTTATCATGATCACGAGATCTGGAAGTGCAGATCAAAAACTGATAAGAAGATACCTTCTGCTGTTGGACGTGTTGATACACGTGGCTCTGAAGCATCGGCTTGTAAACGCCAACAGGGGAATTTCTTAATCTCGTAATCTGTTTAGACAGCGATTAATACTTCCTCATTGTCAAGATATCACTTTAAGAGTGACTAAAAATGCAGCAAAACATATATGTCAGCGCATTTGAAAGACACGTTTTTTTTGAGAAACGTTTGTTTACATGCTAGACCCTTAATCAGAGTATTGTCTTAATCGTATTAAAATTGAATTATTGGTGTCCATGTAAACGTACTCAATGACTATGTTTACATGGACATGAGTAATTGAATTATTTGCCTTATTCTGATTAAGACAATAATGTGATTGAGGCATTTACATGAGTCGTTTTTTGGATGTTCCTTACATGACCTTGTTTTATATGGTACAGCTCATAATTCGATTAACGCCATTGCGTCACCACGCTATCCTACGTGGACATCAATAATCGAATTATTTGCCGTAATCTGATTAAGACAATAATATGACTGACTACGTTTACATGGACACCAATCATTCGATTTTAATGCGATTAAGACAATACTCTGATTAAGAGTCTACCATGTAAACAGCGATTTTTATTAATTAAATCAGATTAGGGTTATAATCGAACTAAAGAGAAATCGAATTAAGACGTGTAGAGTATGCCGATTTTAGTCGCATTATTGAAGTGCATCGAATTATCACCGTCATTTAGGACTTTTCGCAGCGTTTTGCGATAGGAAAGTCGGCACGCACGCACGCACGCACGTGGCTGTTTGACACTCTTTGCACCTACCCAGACAGTGCAGACGATAGACACCTGCATCGTGAAATGCGGAGGTTTTTTTTCTTCCATTCAGCATGCGGTATAAGCTTTCATTAAAACAACACTTCCAGCAGTTCATAGTTGCATCCAATATCTCGTTTGTCTCAGAAAATGTCACTGAAATGTTCGTAAATGAAAGTGAAAGTGCCAAACTGCAGTTAAAGTCGGGAAATTAAAAATGAAACAACCGAAATTACAGGAAACTCCAGAGGAAATGTGGATTGCGCGGTGACGCAATGATGTTAATCGAATTATGAGCTATAACAAGTAAAACGGGATCATGAAAGTAACACTCAAAAAGCAACTCATGTAAACACCTTAGTCTTATTATTCTCTTAATTATATTAAAGCAAATAATTCGATTACTGATGTTCATGTAAACGTAGTCATTGAGATGTTTTTTGAATGTTCCATTGACTATATTGACAAAGCTTCTACGTTCGTTCTTGCTGTCAATTGCGGAAGAAATGATCGATAAACGGTTTCTGATAAACTGCTGTGATAGCTGCAGGCGCGTGTGTGCACGCAGATTTCAAAACAACACCAGCACAGCATGTTTCTCCATGTTGCGTCAGTGATGGATCGTTCTTGAACGATTCGTTCATTTGGAACAAATCTTTTGTATGACTCATGGAGTGAATCATTCATTTGCGCATGTGCACATTTGTGCAATTGGAGCTTGCGTGCTACCTTGGAGTGGTCTGTTTCGTGTAGAATGCACACGTGTGGCCTCAAACCATATCGATATGAAAGATATTGGATAATCCAGCATCATATCGATATATCCCCAGAACACGATATACCGCACAGCCCTAAGACCAGGTGCTGAGGAATATTAAAAGCAGAGCTAAAATAAACAAACAGCATCCATACCGATGTATTTCTACCCTCCAAGTGTTGCAGGCTCAGATGCAGTGCAGTGGATATGGCATCATCAGTAGACCTGTTTGGCCAATAGGCGAACTAAAATCAGTCAAGTGGAGTGGGCAGGATGGAGGTGATATGATTTTTAACCAGTCTCTCAAAGCATTTCATTATCAATGAAGTTAAAGCTATAACTTCATAAAGCTAAAGCTATTGGCCGTTTAAACAAGTGACTGAAGGCTTTAAAATCAGATTATTGGTGTCCATGTAAACACACACTGAGTTGGCAGCAGCTCAGTAGGATTCTTTCACTCATAAACCCAAGAGCAGAGTGCAAAGATTTCTGACGGCGTTTAGAGGAAGAGGGAACCATCTTCCTGTTTTCTTCTGCTGTGTAGTTAATGCTGACTGGCTGATTAAATGTGAATTATTGACAGAACACGTGTGGAAGCAATGCCAGCTGTTAGACCTGAATGCCTGTCAGGGGCTGAAGTTGGACGTGTTGATCAGTGTGAAGTGAACATGTGGTTGTTGTGTGACG
>NC_079455.1:3496643-3549143 GCF_903798145.1 Danio aesculapii
TTAGCCGATCAAGCTATTTTTAGCCAATATCGGCCGATCGTGATCGGCGGCCGATCAATCGGAGCATCACTAATATATATATCATAATTGTCTATATAAGCGTATTTCTAAGCGTCACTCTTCTTTTGACGTAGTTTCATTCAGTCAGAGTGAAATTGGCACTATTTGTCATAATTAACTCTGATAAATGAGTCCAAAGCTTAACGTTTGATTGAAGATAGTATTGTTTGAGACAAAAGGTTACTTAGGTAGTTGTGTAAGAGGATAAGCATAATATATGGCACCTTTAAACTGATTCGATTATATTTCTTTTGTTAGTTTAAAGGTTTAATAATCTTCTTAGTGCAATTAGTGATGACTACAGTGGGGCTTCACATCATAATAAATAAAATAAATTACTTAGTTACACGAATACTTACAAACTTTACAAATAAATAATAAATGTAATTAGTTATGTGTAGGGCTAGGGAGACACAGTGGCTCAGTGGTTAGGACGGTCCCCTCACAGCAAGAAGGTCGCTGATTCGAGTCCCAGTTGGGTCAGTTGGCATTTCTCTGCAGAGTTTGCATGTTCTCCCCATGTTGGCGTGGGTTTTCTCCGGGTGCTCCAGTTTACCGAACAGTCCAAACACATGCGCTATAGGGAAAGTGGATGAACTAAATGGTCGTAGTGTATGATTGTGTGGGTGTATGGGTGTTTCCCAGTACTGGGTTGCGGCCGGAAGGGCATCTGCTGCGTAAAACATATGCTGAATAGTTGGCGGTTCATTTCGCTGTGGCGGCCCCTGCTAGATAAGAAACCAAGCCGAAGGAGAATGAATGAATGAATATTTGTTAATTGTGAAGGCCTCAATTGTTTTCTTCTACATTTTTTAAATTAATAACCAAGCAGTCAATATCAACTATATTTCTTGACTTAAAATTAAAGGGGCAGTTCACCCAAAAATGTCATCATTTACTCACCATTCACTTGTTTGAAACCTGTTTGAGTTTCTTTCTTCTGTTGAACACTAAAGCCGAAATAAAATAAAAAAATGCTGGTTGCTGGCACCCATCAACTCCCATAGTAGGAAAAAAAGTACTATAAAAGTTGATGGGTACTAGCAACATTTTTCTTTTGTGTTTAACAGAGGAAAGAAACTCCTAAAGGTTTAAAACCACATGAGGGAGAAACAATTATGAGGTAATTTTTTAATTTGGGTGAGCTATCCTTTTACAAGGTATCCGTGGGGTCTTAAAAAGTATTTAAAGTTGATTAAATCAGTTTGAGAAAATTAAAGCCTTTAAAAGGTATTAAAAGTCTTAATCACGAGGTCTTTATTTTTGTTCAAGCGTTGTCCAAAGATTTTGACTCCAAAAAAGCATACATTTATTTAATTTCCTCCTAATATTAACAACGGCGTGCTCAATCCATGCGATTGGTTTGGGCTGGGGAGCGTCCGGCCAAGCTCCTCCGTCCAGGTGATGTCACGTAATTTGCGACAAACACAGTAAGGTGATGTGACGCTCTCCACATGTAGCGAAACACACGGCAAAATGGGAATATGTAAGTTTGCACACTCCTGGTTGGAGAAAGACGAGTTTAAATGATGGCTGACGCCTGTCGTTGAAAACAACCGTGTAATTTATTGTTTCAAGCTTTGTTACTTCTGAGCTTATCTGAGTTCTGTTGAACGGTTGTGCTCCATTGATTTATTTAACAACGACTGTTTATTAACAACTGCTTATTAAGTTAATGGTTTCAACTGATTTGAACTTTGTGGCGATGAGATCTCAAAATATTCTGAGAAGGTCTTTTAATAGTCTTAAAAAGGTATTGAAATTACCTTTAGGATTCCTGCATATACCCTGTTTCAATGTATGTCCATGTAATATTGGAATTTACACCTGTTTCATTCAGAATCATATCTGTGGTGAACACTTCGGTTAGGTTGTTGTGGTTTTTGCATTTGTTCTGTGATGAAACAACATGAAAGTAAATTATCCATACATTAAGATCACATTTTAGAGCAAATTCTTGCTGCATTCCTGCAATGTCATTCTGTTTATTTATTATAAACTGTAAAAACATCTAACATGACTTCAGATGTTGGGGTTAGTTATGCATCTACCTCAACATATTGGTTTGCTCGCCATTTTAATTTAGACCACTGGTACTTCTTTTTGTTATGAATTTTGCTAATGCAAAAGTGATCAACAAAGCCACACATTGACCTGTTGTCATGCGTTTCCAAAGTAATGCATCATTTTAAAGAATAGCTTAGATGGCGGACTTTGACTTATTTTACAATTATAGTACTTTTAAAACAATGAGATGACCAGTGTTGGGGATAATGCATTACAAGTAACGAACGCGAGTTACATAGTAAAATAAATTTTCTAAATAACACATGAAGTAATGCATTTCTTAAATTAAGTAATAATATTTGAGTTACTTGACTCGAGTTGCTTTTTAGATTAATTAATTCGCTTTTAAAAAAGTAATTCAGAAGTTATTTAATGCATTACTTTCCATAAAAGTTCGCAAAAATCCGGTAGCCCGACATCTCAGGGCTATTGTGTTTTTTTTTTAATGTTTTTTTTTTACATTTTTTTTATTGTAGAAAAACATTTGAAATTTAGCATGAAAATACACTTTTTTACATTTTAACTCTTCCCCCCCTCCCTCCCCAAAGCATCCAGATTCAGTTGAACAGGTAAATGTATTATACATGGGCTAAGGCAAAGAAAAACATAGTGTATTCCACATAAAAAAATACACATATACACATATCAATCAATTAACTAATAGCATGAGAGGTATTTGCTTGTGCCATTGTATAGTTATGATCCAAAAATTGTATAAACAGATCCCAAATTTTATGGTACTCTTTTAATTTGCCCTTTATACTGTAGGTGATTCTTTCCAGTGCAATGTAATGTGTCAAATCTTTCAGCCAATGATCAATCGATAGACTTTCTATGTTCTTCCAATAGAGTGCTATCAAACGCATTGCAATAACAAGACACATATCAATCGTTTTAGTTTTATAACCTGTAATGACAAACTTGCTGGGAATAAACCCAACGCACATATTTCAGGTGTAACTGGAATTGGTTTTAAAATAATTGAGGAGATTAATGTTACTACGTTTTGCCAGAAAATCTTAATCACTTCACGTTCCCAGATACAATGAAAGAATGTTCCTTTATGTTTTTGGCATTTGAAACCTATATCTGGCATGTTTGGGTTAATTTTGTTTAGTTTTTCAGGTGTGATATAGGTGCGCATTGCCCAGTTATATTGGATCATTTTAAATGTAGGGTTAATTGACAAGTTCTGGGCTTTAACACATATTTGGCTCCATTCTAAATCTGTCAGGTCATATTGTGAATCTGTACACCAAGAATCTTTCTTAGATTCTAACGTTTCTTTAGAGCCATTGACTAATTTGCTATAAAACAAGGAAATATAATTTGTGATAGGATTCTGATAAAACATAATTTTTTCTAAATCAGTTTGTGGAGGTCTAGCTAGTGAGTAGTTTTGCTTGGGCTATTGTTTTTTAATCGGACTACTAAAATCTATCTACACGGTGCCTGGTGGGCTATTTACTCCCTTCACTTGTTTCAAACCTGTTTGAGTTTTTATTCTTCCTGTTAAACACAGAAAACTATTTAGAAGAAAATGTTTAAAAGGGAAAGAAACACAAACAGTGAAGGGTGAAAAAATAATGACACAATTTTCCAGTTTGGGTGAAATGTGTATTTTCTGTCTTCTCTACATCAGAGCTGAAATCATTCAGATTTTATATATATATATATATATATATATATATATATATATATATATATATATATATATATATATATATACGTTTTTTTCATCTTTTTGTAGAGGACAGTAGAGAGTATTTGACAGGAAAGTGTGGGGAGCAGAAAGAGGGGAAGGATTGACATATGGACCTCGAGGCGGGAATCAAACTCAGGTCGCCGTGAGCACCGGATTGCCATGTGTTGACGCACTAACCACTACACCATTGCCGTCTACACTTAATGTCTTTTTTTTGGGGTTATTTAATAAATTATGAAATAAAAACTTTAAAACATTAAATGAAAAAAATTAGGTTGTTTAAAAATAAATGTATAGCCTATAACAAATGTCATTATATCTTTTTTAGTAAAAGTATGTTTTTGTTTTTATTTAATAAATAATTTCTTTTCTAATTGGGCTGCTTAAATTTATGTTCGGGCTATCAAATACTAAAGAATGTCTGCCCAAAAAGCTACCAGGAATTTAGAAATGTTGCTAACCCAGCAGGTGAAGACTACTAAACCATGACTACTAAAAATAAGTGTAAGCTTTACCTGTTATAATCTGGCTTTTGGAACTTTCTGGAATAATTAAATGAAAAAAATAATCAAATAAAAAGCTTAATTTTGTCATCAAACTCAAGCTGTTCTATAAGGTGTGGTATTAACAGATGTAAACAGAGGCGTTTCTTTTTTAATAGACGTGTTAAAGCTGCCGTTACGTGACATTGCAGGGTTGAAAAGTGCACTGTTCTGCTGTTATTGGTCAGGGTGTTGAGATGGCCTTGCGGGTTATTTAGCTCTGATGAAAAGCTTTGACTTGTGCTCCATCCCCTTGAGCAGGTGCCATAATCCTCTCAATGGATATGTAAGTGGATTTGGGGCTTTATTTATGGTTATGCTTCTTTGAGGAGATGAGCTCTTGAAAGTGTTTTTCAGCAGTGCAGCTGTGTAGATCTTGTACTGTCCAAACACAAAATTCTCCCCTCGGTTTTAAAACTTAAACTAGATAGCGAAACGTCAAGAATAAATTATGTCGGCTTGAGAAAGTTTGGTTAAAAATGGCAATAGTGGCTTGAATTGTAATGCTTTTGAGATTGATTTTAAAGGGTATTCGGGTATTCAGATTTATGGGTGAGTTGAGATTGGGGACGGGTTTAGTAGAATAGCGGTCTTTAAGGGTTGGTGAGTCAAGGTTAGGAGTAGGTTAGGTAGCATAGGCCACTTTAAGAGCGGGTTAAGATTGGAGGTGTGTTTATTTATACAGGTGGGTTAAAAAGTGGGTAAAGGTTATGGGTAGGACAGCTTTAATTGTATAGGTTGGTTTATGGGTGTGTTCAGAAAACATTGTATACATGGTTTGGAAAGGTTTACGTGTGCTCTAAGATCAAGTACATTGGAATGAGTTGGGTTAGTTTTGGTGGTATGGGAAGTTTATAGACTGGTTAAGGTTGGGCACAGGTTTGGTGGTACAGTATGGGTGGGTGGGTCAAAGAGTGGGTCATGGTTAGGGTAGGCACATATTTAGTGGTATGGGCAGGTTTAAGGACTGGTTAAGGTTAGGTGCAGGTTTGGTAGTATAGGCGACTTTAAGAATGGGTTAAAAAAGTGGGTTATAGTTTGGCTAGGACAGCTTTAGTTGTATTGGTGGGTTTATGTTTGTTCAGAATTTTTTTTGCATGGTATGGGTAGATTCAAGAGTGTTCTAATGACAGGGACAGGTATAGTGGAATGAGTTGGTTAATGTTGGAGATGTAGATGTTGGAGATGATAAGGTGTAGTCGTACTTGTGGGTTTAAGTGTGGGTTGAAGTTTGGAACAGGTTTAGTGGTATCGGTGGGCTAATGTTAAGGTATGGTAAAGTTGGTGTTATGGGTTTTAGGGACTACGACTAGGAAAAGGTTTAGTAGTTTAGGGATTGGTTAAGGTTGGGCACAGGTTTTCTTATATGGGTGCATCAAACAGTGGATTATGGTTAGGGTAGGCAGGTTTAGTGGTAAAGGCAGGTTTTAGGACTGGTTAGGGACAAGTTTGGTAGTATAAACCACTTCAAGAACGGGTTAAGCTGTAGTTGTGCTGGTGTGTTCAGAAAAGATTGTTTACATTGTATGGGTAGGTTTATGAGTGTTCCATGGTCAGGTATAGTGGAATGAGTGGGTTAATATCGGAGATAGGTTTAGGTGTAGTGGTACATGTGGGGTTTAAATGCAGGTTAAAGTTTGGACCAGGTTTAGTGGTATCGGTGGGTTAATGTTAAGGTATGGAAAAGTTGGTGTTATGGGTTTTAGGGACTGGTTAAGGCTAGCAAAAAAGTTTAGTAGTTTAGGGACTGGTTAAGGTTAAGCATAGGTTTAGTGGTATGGGCAGGTTCAAGCACTAGTTAAGGTTAGAGACAGGTTTGGTAGTATAGGCCACTTTAAGAATGGGTTGAGCTGATGTATGTGCGTGTTCAAAAAAGATTCCTTTCATTTGTATGGGTAGGTTTATGAGTGCTCCAAGGTCAGGGACGGGTATAGTGAAATGATTGGGTTGATGTCAAGGTCAGAGGGTATGGATAAGTTTGGTGTTATGGGAAATTTTAGGGACTGGTTAAGGCTAGGAAAAAGGTTTAGTGGTGTGGGCAGGTTTAAGGACTGGCTAGGTTTAGGGACAGGTTTGGTTTATTGTTAATTTTGTATGGGTGGGTTAAAATGTGGGTAAAGGTTATGGGTAGGACAGCATTAACTGTTTGGGTTGGTGTTCAGAAAAAATAGTTTAGAGGGTACATCTATGGGTAAGTTTATGAGTGAGTGGGTTAATGTTGAAGGTCCAGGTGTAGTCGTACATATGCGTTTAAGAGTGGGTTAACGTTTGGAACAGGTTTAGTGGTATTGGTGGGTTAATGTTAAGGTATAGAAAGGTTTAGTGTTATGGGAAGCTTTAGGGACTGGTTAAGGCTAGGAAAAAGGTGTAGTGGGATGAGTGGGTCAAAGTGTAAGCCCTGGTAGCCCCAGGTTTAGCGGTATGGGCAGGTTTAAGGACTGGTTAATGTTAGGGACGTGTTTATGTCACAGAAGTTATGGTCATGAAAGGAAGAACTGTTTTTGCAGAGGCCTTCTGATATGGATAAATCTGAGACCCGAATGGGTGCAGGTCCAAAATGTCGATAGAGGCAGATGCTGGTTGAGTTAGTGTTATTGACCTTGGATCATATAGAGCTGGATGATTGATTAACGGCCATTTTCATGCACATTTTGTCAGTTCTTCTAAATTTCCAGCACGTTTATAGAGCAGCATTTACTACACAGAGTCATAGATTTGCGGCAAATCACACCTTGAATATGAATATGAAAAATCAATTATATTTTCAATTTTCAACTGCAGTTTTACTATGTAAATTTAAAAATACTGATTTTACCACTTTATAAGTTGCAAAATGTTTGCGATTTCATCATTACACCATGGGATGTTTGTAGCAAAATTAAATGTGAATTTCAAAATGCATCTTGAGCCAAAAGGTCAAGCAAAAAAGCAGCAAAATATATTTTAATGCATTGACATTGACACATTATTAAAAATAAATGTTTATTATATCTAATAAAACATTCTAATAAACATTCTAATAACATTAATAATAACATAATAATAAATAACATAACATAATAATAAAATAATTCTAATAACATTCTAATAAATCTAATAAATCTTTTATTATATCTAATAAAACATTCTAACAAAACATTCTAATAACATTAATAACATAATAATAAATAACATAACATAATAACATAATAATACAATAATTCTAATAACATTAATAATAACATTAATAATAACATAAATAACATAACATAATAATAAAATAATTCTAATAGCATTCTAATAAATCTAATAAATCTTTTATTATATCTAATAAAACATTCTAATAAACATTCTAATAACATTAATAACATAATAATAAATAACATAACATAATAACATAATAATAAATAACATAACATAATAATAAAATAATTCTAATAACATTCTAATAAATGTAATACATCTTTTATTATAACTAATAAAACATTCAGTTAGTATTTAATTTACAATTTGAAAACTGTGGTTGGAAATGGCAAGTGTAATTCAGTTTTTTTTTTTTTCTCACCAAATTTTGCACATGTCTTGGAAAATGCTCATTTAAATACAGGATACATTACCAGTTTACATATTGCATTGTTGTTTTGCATATTACATTTCAAAATAAACTGCTGCTCGTATGCTACACAGATGAATTAACCAGACCAAAGGGACAAGGGTGCAATATAGATAACAGCTGGCTGTAACAAAGTGGTTCATTTTGACTTGATTTAAAGGTGCAGTATGTAAGTTTGACACCCAGCGGTTGAACTAGGTGTTGCACTCCTGGACCAAAACACACACAAGTGAAGGTTGCTAGATTGACGAAATCAAGAGGAGCGAGTCTATCGGGCTTAAAGTCTGATTTGAACCATGTTCTAAATAAAAGCGAAGGCACATGTTTTTCTTCTAACCAACACCTGAAATGTTTTAGAAGCTTCTATTTCCTGCAGCTGAACAACAGAAAACCTTGACAATGTTCACCCTTAGGTATACCACATGACATTTGTTGCCATATTACTGAAAGCAGCCGCAGATAGTTCGCTTCAGGTCTTTAAAATAAAAAAACCTTTGAAATTGAACTTTAGAACTGAGACTCAGTGCAGGCCAACACATATCAGTGATTCAGCGTCTACATTTAATAATGTGTAAAAGGTTTAATATGTATTAATTAGGTTATACACTTTACCATTTCATTGGAGTGCAGTAAGTGCACTATTCTGTGCTTCACTTAGCGTGTTGTTAGGACGCGGGATTACAATGTAACCTGCTAACCTAATCTTTACGCTCGTAATATTTATATTATTTGCTAATTAATAACCTCATGTAGAACTCTGAATCTGCGTCTCATTTTGCCGTCTGCTCCTGTCCACCGGAGGTCGCATTTTGGTCGCGGACGCATGCTTTCAGAGCCTTTCTGACTGAGTGAATGAATAAAATACGCTGTTTTCCACCAAGGCAACCCGGGGTGCTGAAATATAATTGGCTAAATTGGCATTGGGCGAGTTAAATGACCAAAACAAAGACAGATGTTCCGGCACGTAACGCACATTTTCAAAGCAGAATATCTGACTTCAGCATTGTTTTTCAGATAAACAAGAATGTTCACTGAGCATGTTTCTTAAATACCTGCAAACATATATTTGTCTTTTAGGATCAAGCAAGTTAGAAAGTCCAAGAGTTAAGTCAAAGCAGGGTGAATCGGCCTTCAGCTACTACACCCCTTGCTGCTGGATTCAGCTTTCAGAAATGATCAGATGTGCTCCAACATTAGGCTCATTCAAATCAAGTTTAGCTGTGCTTTTAATGAATGAGCTCTGTGCTACGTCCCACAGATGGCACTAGTATATCTTTCTTTTCTTTTTCATCATTTTTTTTATCATTTTTATTTCTTATACTTGTTTTTTATTCTTGTTTATATAAAGCACTTTGAATTATCACCGTGTATGAAATGTGCTATATAAATAAACTTGCCTTGCCTTTCAGGCCCAGAATAAAGAAACCGGAATACTAGCTGCAGCCAAAGTGATCGAAACCAAAAGTGAGGAGGAGCTGGAAGACTATATGGTGGAAATCGACATCTTGGCGTCCTGCAACCACCAGTACATCGTCAAACTGCTCGATGCCTTCTTCTTTGACAACAAACTGTCGGTAAGATGGTTCAGTGGACCAATCTGATCTTTCTTCAAAACGAAAAAAGTGTTATTGGCAGGCTGCGAATTATGCATTAATATAAGCTTTTTTTCAGAAATGTTAGTGTGATACATGCGTCAATGAATCGAATTTATGTATTTATTTAAATTATATCTAATTTATTAATATGGATTTAAGTTTTCAGTGTTTAGAGGGATATTTAGTGTATTCTGATCTACAAAACTAACTTCTGGTTCTACCAAAACTAATCTCTGAGTAGCGGTTTCAGAGATTACTGTCAGTCAAACTATACAATTGTACATTACTTTCAGGCTGTATGTAGGTACAAATCTGTTTTATCTCTTATAAACACTTCCGATGTCTTAGCGGTGCTCTACATCTGCTGGTTTAAGGTGTTGAATTGTTATTTTCCTGCATAGACTGATTGGTGCGATTTAGGCTTGTGCCGGTATTCGGTAATGCGATAAATCACGGTAATGAATATGCACGATATTGTTATCGCGGGCACTTCAAAATACCGTGAAAAATAATAGATCCGAATTTATATTCTTAGAACGCGCCTTAGCTTATTTTCCATCAACCGCTTGAAGAAACACTGCGTATATGCTGCGCAGAACTGATGCGCACTCTGATGTAAACAATCCCCGCATGTAGAAGCACTGTGTGCACGCAGTGCGCGCCGCTGCTGCCACCGCTCTCTAATCCTCACACGAAGAAGAAGCATGGCGGAAAGAGGAACGCTGCTGACAATTTATCCCCCTTCAAAAAAAAAGTCAGAGGTTTGGAAATATTTTGGGTTCCAAAAAAATGCAGAGGGATTGCTGATCGAAGACGGTTTCCCTTTGCACATTCACTTTGATATAATTGCTCAAGTTTACTTCTATATTGTGTATTGTTTTATTTATATTTATTTGTATTTAAATGTTTGAAGTACTTTTAGTTAATTAAAAAGTTATTAAAGTTACTAAGTTGACGGAACTGAAGTTTTTTTTTTGTTTTTTTACCTGTTTCTCTAGTAAAATTACAATATCGTGATAATACCGTATACCGTGATAAAAGCTCAATCAATTAATCGCAGCATGAAAATGTGATACCGGCACATGCCTAGTGCGATTATGCCGTCACAATGGTATGAACTGTTATAGGGGTGGTCAAATGTTTATTTATATTATTTTACTTGGTAACATTATTATTTAAAATACAGATCAGAGCCAACTATTTCTTACTTTTAAAGGGCTGACCCCCTATTCATCTTGTTTTGACGTCCTTCAGGGAAGATCAAGCATTAATTTTGGATCGCATGTATAGTTGTCTATCAAGTCGGCTCTGTAAGGAGCAGCTGCAGCAGCGTTTACTATACAGAACCATTGTTCTCTGAAAAGCTTCGCAAAACATCACATGTGAAAATAAACACATAAACATTTTGACTCAACGCCTTCAACGCCATTTTTGCAAAGAATGTGAAATAAAAATAAGGGCCTCACTTTATATTAAGTAGCCTTAACTAATATGTACTTACAATGTACTTATTGTGTAAATACATGTTTTACGTTGTACTTCTGATTGATTAAATACATGCATGTAATTACATCTGTAATTAATCTCTGTAATTACATCTTTAAATACACTGTACACTTTAACCCACCCTTAAACCTACCCATACCACCAAACCTGTCCCAAACCCTACCAGTACCCCACCTTAAGAGCGCCAGAAGTGTTCTGCAGTACATTATCAACACAGTAAGTACATTGTATTTATATTTTAATGCAAGTGCATAGTAGTTAAGGCCACTTAATGTAAAGTGGAACCAAAAAGATATACAAAGCAATTACTCAATGAGTGCAAATCATGACCTTTTGAGTTGTCAGTTGGGTTATAAACAAAAATAGTCACTTTCATTAATACCTAAAAGTTGCTTGAATGTTATCGAGTGTTATTGACATATGGATTAAAACAGCAATTCATTAAATGGCTATTTTAGTTATGGGACCTATATGTTAAAAACTGAGTGAGTATAGCTGAAAACAGAATAAAAGTTTATAAGTGAACGCAGTGGACTATTGTTACTCTATAGAACGCATGCTGTCAAGGAAACTGCCTGTAAAAGAAGGTTTCATTAGAAGTTGAAAGCATTGCTGGAATTCTTCAGGGTGAAGGTACATTTGCATGTCTGGAGTAGGGTTTGAGTCAGGGTTGTTTAATTTAAACGCATATTATTCCTAACAAACTAATTTGGGAAGACAAATTTGGTCAATTCTAAAAGACTCCTGTAATCCCAGGCTAAAATTTGTGGTTCACCGACAGCTGCTTAAGGGTCATTGTGATCAGATTTTTCCATCTAATGAAATTCGCTCTATATATTAGCTCTGGATAACATCAGTAAGATTAGAACCTTCATATCAAATCAACTGCTTGTCCAGACTGTTGTACTGCCCGGGCTGGACCATTACGATGCTTTCTTGGCTGGCCACCATTCAGTTCAAATCAAGCTAAATTTGTATAGCGCTTTTTATACAATAAGTATATACAATAAGAGTGTGTCCTACAGGTGGTTTGTAAAGCCCACTCGTTATGTGATGCATTGTGTGTATGCTTTACTAAAAAAAATAGGTCTTTAATTTGGTTTTGAACTGAGAGAGTGTTTCTGAGCCTCTGACATTATCAGGAAGGCTATTCCAGACTTTAGGAGCCATATATGAGAAGGCTCGACCTCCTTTAGTGGACTTTGGGTACTACTGTGAAGCCTGATCCAGAATACAGCAGCATGAGTGGCCTGTAACAAGCCAAAAAGAGTGAATGTCACACTGTTGTTGCAAGAACTTTCACTTTTAGGGCTTGTTTATACCCGGTCACGTTAGGGGTGGGCGGTACACCGGTGTCATAGTCATCACCGGTGTGACATTGCGCCACGACATGGATTTTCTGATACCGTCAATACCGTAATAAATCAATTATGCGCCTTGAACGGCTGCATTTACATCAATAATAGCTAATTCTAAATAATAAGGCATTCAATTTTTTTCAAACGTTCAGTTGTGGTCTGAATACATGTCCTTATACTACAGGGCTCGAAATTGCAACCATTTTGGTCGCATGAGCGCCCGAAATGTAATCTATGCGCCCTCATAATATATTTGGGAGCATTTGTGTGTCTGAATATAATGGTTGTAGTGCAATCTGATTTGATTTTCTCTAAAAAACTTGCTGAATCGCTCTACCCTGCTGCTGTGGTTCATATTAGCTGTCAGTCACTCAACGCTTCCCGCTGTCAGATAACAGGGAGCTTTTGTTACTGCAGGAAATGCAAACGGCTGAAGAGTGAAAAGTGCACAGGTTTGCAAACCTCACCTAAAGTTATAATAATAATAATGGTGCAGATGACAGCGATCATGACATGAGGTAAATGTTGATCTGCCAGCTGAGATCAATCGAGTGTTTTCGGAGAAGGTGCCCGAATCTCGATGCGTTGCATTCACCGCGTGTTCAGCGCAAATGTCCGCTAAATATAAAATCTAACACTGTACACATCATCGCCAAAGAATCTCACCTTTACTAAGTTTACACTGAAACTACAGCTCATAACAAAGAGCGGAATTGCGCCGGTGGTCATCGCGAGAATCCTGCACTGTCTGCTCATAAATTGGTGCGGCTGACTCGCCTGCTTTATTCCACCAACACAGAGAAATGAAGATCAGCTCATAACGAGACTGAGCATTTACAATGACCCAAACCAAAACTTTTAAAGAGTGATAGAAGTGAGACTTTCTTTTGTCCGTTCTTCCTTGAGATGTATATTATTTTGCTATTTAAAGTAATACCATGATATTATACCGTCACCGTTCAAAAGATGAAAAATACCGTGATATTAATTTTAGGTCATATCGCCCACCCCTAGGTCACGTCATGTTTTTACTTGTTCATCCTACAGTTATGCGATGCAATGTGTGTATGCTTTACTAAAGATAGGTCTTTAATTTTGTTTTGAACTGAGAGAGTGTTTCTGAGCCTCTGACATTATCAGGAAGGCTATTCCAGATTTTAGGAGCCATATATGAGAAGGCTCGACCTCTTTTAGTGGACTTTGGGTACTACTGTGAAGCCTGATCCAGAATACAGCAGCATGAGTGACCTGTAACCAGCCAAAAAGAGTGAATGTCACACTGTTGTTGCAAGAACTTTCACTTTTAGGGCTTGTTTACACCCGGTCACGTCATGTTTTTACTTATTCATCCTACAGTTATGTGATGAATGTGTGTATGCTTTACTAAAAAGATAGGTCTTTAATTTTGTTTTGAACTGAGAGAGTGTTTCTGAGCCTCTGACATTATCAGGAAGGCTATTCCAGATTTTAGGAGCCATATATGAGAAGGCTCGACCTCCTTTAGTGGACTTTACAGGCAGTTACCGCATTCTCTTTGATAGCAATAGCTGCCCACTGCTCCGGGAGCGTGCTCACTGTGTGTTTATGTGTGTGTTCTTTCACTCCTCAGTCAAAATGTGTGCACTTGAATGGGTTAAAAGCTTGCTCTCAAAAGCATGAGTTCACCAGATGGCATGAAAAGCTCTGTTCGAAAAGAGAAAATTAAGAGCCCTTTATGTTTGCCGTTTCCTATACTAAAGCTAGAAGTATGTTTGTTAATCACCAACTGTCTAAGCCATCACAGACAAACATGTTTGGGTGTGGGCAAGGCGTCTGGTCATAAAATCAGAAAAACATTGAGATGGGAATGGTTTGGGGGGTTTTGTGAAAGGATATGGCTGCACACTTGTCGTCAAACATGACAAGCACTTGTTCTTGTTCACTCGAGTGTGCCAAAAATTCATAGACAGATGCTGAACAGAAAGCACCAGACCGTCCACAGACCTCAAACATGTTTTTAATCATCAAACATGCCATTTCAGAGTTCATATTTGGAGATGAGGCGGATGTCTGAAAGGACTGGTCCCCGCTGGAGAGACCGATGTTGAGATGGAATGTAAAATATACAGTCCACTGCTTACTATTAATAGTGTGTGAAATAACATGTTGTTGCATATGTGCATCAAGTGTTCAGAGTGAATTTCACACTGTGAGAAATAAAGAGGAAGTGGTCGCATTTTCGCATCAACACAAAAAATTCCCACCGATGTAAATCGAAAATGAATTATGAATTGACTTCATAGCAGTAATATTTTAAGTAGGGCTCATAAGTGGACTGGTATGCAGTGTGTATGGTTTAGTCACTCCTGTATTTGTTGACTTGCCAATCAAAGCATCAACATCACTGTCTGTGAGCAGCAAACCATGCGCAATCTGAACATTATTATTGTATACATTTCAGATGTGATGATGGCAGTCATAGGGCTGGGTGATACAGCAAAAGAAATTTCATATCATTCAGTATCGATAATTGTTGAATATTTTTCTACAATTCATTTAGGAATATTGGGATTTTTTTTTTTGTTATTTAACCACTTTATTTTAATTTACCAACATTACTTAAATAGATTTAATAGTCAAAAACAAAAAAAAATATTTATAAATTAAATTAAAATTAAAAATAACTAAATTAAATTAAAAATAATAAATTGAACCAAAATATCCCGTCTCTTTTGTCTTAATAAAATAAACAAAAGCACTCATTTTCGCGTGTCTTGTTATTCTGAGGTGGCGATGACGAAACTCAACCAGAGTTCGTTCACATTGCGTCTAAAAGCATATAAAATTGAGAGCAAGTGGTTGAGAATGTTTTCAACTAGGTGCGCTTGGAAAATGAGAACATGTCACGTGCGCGCCACTTCCTATTTGCGCGCTCAAGCCGTGCGCCTCGATTGAAAATTGCTGTAAGTTTATTGGCATTCTGTGAAAGGTGCGTGCTCACCTCCACATTTTGATAAAACTACAGTGCTTCATACTGAAACAATTTTTTTTTATTGTTATTGACGTTATTCTCCTGTTGCACAAAGAAAACTACTTTATAAACTGTAGTCCTGGAAATTGAGAAAGAAAGAAGCCCTGTTTTCCAGGTTATTTAAAGGGATATTTCGCTAAATATAAACATTTGCTCACCATTTACTCACTTTTTGAAGAATAATAGTAACCTGGAGCCCATAGCTTTGCTTCATCCAACCATTCTTTACGTACATTTTGGAATTTCGCATAAAAAATGAGAAATACCTAGATGCGCATGTAATTTGAAGATGTGCATATAAAGTTATGCGCACAATTGAGTAGGATAAAAGTTTATCTGTTAAGAAAAACGTCCATAAAGTACAACGGAAACACATTTAGTTAATAAATTTTAGCATGCGCATTAAAAAAAGTCATGTGATTTTGTTTAAACAGATCATGTGATGACAAATATGCGTGATGACATGTCAAATGACAAACACATGCTGGACAAACCAGCGGAACGATCACAATGTAAAACGTTTTGTAAAAAAAATGTTTTGCTCATTGTAAAATCCACAGCCAAAGTCTGTCATCACAGTGGTTCAGTATGATTATTATTATATTATTATTACCTCCAGAACTGTCTTAAACATCTGTCTGCACTCTCATAGAGTGTTATAAGCCTCCAAAAGCCACCATGTGTTTATTTTCTTTCATCTGGGAAACAGTTGAAACCCATACACTCTTATTCACCCACCAAGGCCAATTTAGTTAAACCAATTCAGCTACAGCGCATGTGTTTGGACTGTGGGGGAAACCGGAGCACCCGGAGGAAACCCACGCTAATACGGGAGAACATGCTAACTCCACACAGAAATGCCAACTGGCCCAGCCATTTTTTTATGGTATTTAAAGGCGTTTCACACTTGAAATAATGAACTTGGTGTCATTCAGAAAACTAAATCCTGGGTTGTGTACTTTATCTGAAGTGAACTGTTCATCCTGGTTATTCCTAAAGTGCCATCTCACACTTTGCATTGCTAAACTCTCAGTTAACCTCCTGATTTCCATATTCGCTGTGGCTTTGACTGAACAAACAAACGCCGAGCAACCCATTAACATAAAGCCTTGCACATTTTCATACTACTGTATGTTTTACAGACTGTACTATCAAGTGTATCCTGAATGGACTTTTCTTTCATTCTATAAAGGTAGATGTAAAATTCCCTTTTCTCTTTTAACACCTCATGCTGAAACAATGCAGTATTTACAAAGCACTGCGTTTCCATATCAGTCTGAAGTATGTGAATATAAGGTACGTGATTGGCTTCCGGTTGCCAAGCATTTAGCTGTTAAAGCATCGCAATGTGTGTTTAATAGTGCAAAAGACGGTGGTAAGACATTCCTCAGAAGCCCAGGTGAACAAATACAAGATGAAAAGTGCTTCTAAACCACGCTTCTAGATCACAAATGTGAACTTTTTCTTTACCTGTGGCTGAAAGCAGGGTTTAGAAGGACGATAAACTGAGGTGCTATTGATCAACATGTGTCTGACCCCTTTATAAGGCACTTGAACTGTCTAATCGATCTATCAATCACAAAGAATTTGGTCGGCGCAATAGCCTAGTGGTTAGTGCGTCGACATATGGTGCAGTAACACGTTAGGGCGTCCCGAGTTCGAATCCCGGCTCGAGGACATTTCCCTACCCTACCCCCCTCTCTCTCTCTCCAACTTCGCTTCCTGTCTAAATACTGTCCTATCAAATAAAGGCAAAAAAAAAAAAAAATCACAAAGCATTTGGTCGGCGCAATAGCCTAGTGGTTAACGCGTCGACATATAGTGCAGTAGCACGTTAGGGTGTCCCGAGTTCGAATTCGGGCTTGAGGACATTTCCCTACCCTACCACCCCCCCCCTCCTCTCTCTTCAACTTCGCTTCCTGTCTGAATCACAAAGCATTTGGTCAGTGCAATAGCCTAGTGGTTAGCGCGTCGACATATGGTGCAGTAGCACGTTAGGGCGTCCCGAGTTCGAATCCCGGCTCGAGGACATTTCCCTACCCCCTCTCTCTCTCTCTCTCTCTCTCTCCCTCTCCAACTTCGCTTCCTGTATAAATACTGTCCTATCAAATAAAGGCAAAAAAAAAAATCACAAAGCATTTGGTCGGCGCAATAGCCTAGTGGTTAATGTGTCGACATATGGTGCAGTAGCACATTAGGGTGTCCCGAGTTCGAATCCGGGCTTGAGGACATTTCCCTACCCAAGACCCCCTCTCTCTCTCCAACTTTGCTTCCTGTCTAAATACTGTTCTATCAAATAAAGGCAAAAAAAAATCACAAAGCATTTGTTCGGCGCAATAGCCTAGTGGTTAACGCGTCGACATATGGTGCAGTAGCACGTTAGGGCGTCCCGAGTTCGAATCCTGGCTCGAAGACATTTCCCTACCCCCTCTCTCTCTCCAACTTTGCTTCCTGTCTAAATACTGTCCTATCAAATAAAGGCAAAAAGGCCAAAAATAAATCTTTAAAAAATAATAATAAAATAAAATCACAAAGCATTTGATTGGTGCCATTGCGTTATGTTAATCAAATCGAATTTATGAGTTGAACGCCACATCAAATTCACTATTATGCTCCAGGTTTCTGAGTTGCATGAGTGTCATTGAAAAACATGGTGGAATTTATTGATGCAGCTCTTGTGGGTTGTCGACTAGAAGTCTTGTAGAACTGCAAAATTATAACATAAATCATATTCAGACATCGTAAGACTTTTCATTCATTCATTTCATTCATTTTCCTTCGGCTTAGTCCCTTATTTATCAGGGGTCGCCACAGCGGAATGAACCGCAAACCATTCCAGCATGTGTTTTACACAGTTAATGCCCTTCCAGCTGCAACCCAGTACTGGTAAACACCCATACACACTCATTCACACACACTCATACACTACTGTCAAGTTTATTCAATTCCCCTATAGCGCGCATGTCTTTGGACTGTGTGGGAAATCGAAGCACCCGGAGGAAACCAACGTCAACACAGGGAGAACATGCAAACTTCATTTCACTTACTCTATTTGGACAACCAGATTTTTCTGTTATTTACGCTGCAGCTGCTTTAATAATGCTTATAGTTAGCTGATACTGACCACAGAATTAGCTTTAGGGCAGTTTTTGCTCTGTGAGTAAAGTTACAAACAGCAGTATTGCTTATAAATCTGCCAACACCCAATGCATGAGTTCTACTCTTCATCAAGGTTGTAATTACGAAACATGCCCGATACTCCAAATCAAATGACTCGCACTCGAGGGCAACCAAACCTGATTGGGACATTCCTAGTAAACCCAGCAGGCGTGTAAGGATCTCTGACCTCATCAGTCAGGGGTCAAACGTGCTGTTTCTCTGCCTGGACTCACGTGTGTGTGTGTGTGTATGACAGAGTCTTAATCACCGTGCGTCAGCTAAGGGATTTTCTGAACTCTGGTAAACTGTCACTTCTAAGAGCCAATTAAATGGCCGGATAAAGACAGTCAGCTCAAGACCGGTGTCTCTCCTGCGTCTGTTCTCTCCGCCAACTTAATCTTCTCTTATCCTGTTTTATCACCATTACACACTCTCTCGGCAAAAGTACAATGTGCTTCAACAATCAGATCAACTTCTGTTATGTCTACAGCATTTCGGCGAAGGCTAACAATAGGATGGTTTCGTTTTCTTACTAATGTTATGTGAACACATTACGCACTATCAATAAAAGAAATGGTCTGTGTAACTCAGGGTTTACTTCACTGGAAGCTTGCGGCCACAGTTTCAGAATCAATGATTTCTGACGTTTTCAATTAGAGCACTCCAGTTGATTTATTTATCTACTTGGAGAAAGCTGTGTTTGTTTAAGCTTTACCGTACGTTCACACCGAAAGTGGAGAGAGCGCCAAAGTAGTCGGAAGTCATTCGACGATAAGCCGCGAGTAGCAGCACGGCGCGTCTTCGCCGGTGTGAGCGTCGAGGACAGTTGAAATCAAGTCAACTTTATGGTAATGAGCTATGACGCGGTTTGGCGGCAAGCAATCAGAATGGAGAAGTCCACCTTTTGAGAGGAGTTCAGAAAACACAGACCTGTGAACTTCGGTTTCGACCACAGTTGTTCCCAAGGGTTTGATTATTGTGGTCGCCGGATTTTCAATTATTTACGATGTTTTCTTACAGGAACATGCATTAAATAAGTTACTGGCGAGTTACTGATGTGCATTAATGCTATGTATATTTATCTTTAAAAGAGCGGGAATCTAACGCGACAGTACAGAACAGCATTGCTGCTTCAGGATATGTCAGACAGATGGACACATTGGATAATTAAGTGGAGCAAAGCCACACCACACGCAACTTCATCTTCCATTGTTAAATGAATTTGATAAGAAATGCGCAACATTTTCACGCTAGAAAGCACGTTTTGTGCAGGTATGGAACTGATATGCTGCAGCGGCCTTTTTAAATACGAGATCAATGTAGCGAATTTTGGCGCTCTCGCCGCCGGAGCTGAAGGCTGACAGCGTTGACGCCAGGTCGGCCAGAGTGACCCTTGACGCTCTCGCCGATTTCGGTGCAAACGCACAGTTACTAATGGATTTAAATCAGCTTCACAGAAATAAACAGACAATAACATGCAATGATTCTATTGTGAAAATCAATTTGAACTCTTTTAAAGAAGACCGTTATCATTATTCAATTAATTTCGATGTTGATTTTATTAAATAACTGTTCGTTTTGCATGTTAACTACAGTAAATGATGAAATTAATTAAATTACATATGAGCAGCTCTTGACCAAGGGTCGTTTAAATCATTTCGTAAGCAGTGTTGGACAGCAGCGTTGCTACAAGTAGTGACGCTACTAGCTTAACTACATTTTTCAGTAGCACAGCGGTAGCCTTGCTACTTTCTAATTCGAATAGCTTTTCAGTAGCGACGCTATTGTTTTAAGTAGCGCAGTAGCATCCACACAAGCTACATTTACCGATCGCAAATCATTAGGTGATGCCACCTCCATTCATGGAGCTGTGAAGCTGGTGTCTGACCGATGAAAGTAAATGATGAATCCAAAGAATCTTGATGAACGCTTGGATTCCAGATGACTTTATTAATCAGTGATTTGAGTCATTGCAGAGATGTATGGATGCAGTCCTCCAAGCTCATGATGGAGTCAGACACAATATTCATTCTGTTTCCACTGCAGCATGACCACATATTCTATACTGGACATTATTTCTGTTCAGTGACAAGACTTTTGTCTAAGAAAAGTCAGACCTTACTGTCCTAATTAAATAATTAAAAATCAAGGCATGATCATATTTTATTTTGGTAAAATAAGCGTAATCTAGAGGCATTTGCCTTTTATATGAGCCACTTCTGATACCAAATGATCAACTAGAAGTCAAGTTATTATGGTATACAACATGCTAATTCATGCTAGCAACATGCTAGTAACATGCTAATTCATGCTAGAAACATGCTAGTAACATGCTAATTCATGCTAGCAACATGCTAGTAACATGCTAATTCATGCTAGAATCATGCTAATAGCATGCTAATTCTTGCTGGAATCATGCTAGTAACATGCTAATTCTTGCTAGAATCGTGCTAGTAACATGCTAATTCATGCTAGAAACATGCTAGTAACATGCTAATTCATGCTAGAAACATGCTAGTAACATGCTAATTCATGCTAGAATCATGCTAATAACATGGTAATTCATGCTAGAAATATGCTAGTAACATGCTAATTCATGCTAGAATCATGCTAATAACATGCTAATTCATGCTAGAAATATGCTAGTAACATGCTAATTCTTGCTAGAATCATGCTAGTAACATGCTAATTCATGCTAGAAACATGCTAGTCACATGCTAATTTATGCTAGAATCATGTTAGTAACAAGGTAATTCATGCAAGAATCATGCTAATAACATGCTAATTCATGCTAGAAATATGCTAGTAACATGCTAATTCTTGCTAGAATCATGCTAGTAACATGCTAATTCATGCTAGAAACATGCTAGTAACATGCTAATTCATGCTAGAAACATGCTAGTAACATGCTAATTCATGCTAGAACCATGCTAGTAACATGCTAATTCATGCTAGAAACATTCTAGTAACATGCTAATTCATGCTAGAAACATGCTAGTAACATGCTAATTCATGCTAGAATCATGCTAATAACATGCTAATTCATGCTAGAAATATGCTAGTAACATGCTAATTCTTGCTAGAATCATGCTAGTAACATGCTAATTCATGCTAGAAACATGCTAGTAACATGCTAATTCAAGCTAGAAACATGCTAGTAACATGCTAATTCATGCTAGAATCATGCTAGTAACATGCTAATTCATGCTAGTAACATGCTAATTCAAGCTAGAAACATGCTAGTAACATGCTAATTCATGCTAGAATCATGCTAGTAACATGCTAATTCATGCTAGAACCATGCTAGTAACATGCTAATTCATGCTAGAACCATGCTAGTAACATGCTAATTCATGCTAGAACCATGCTAGTAACATGCTAATTCATGCTAGAAACATGCTAGTAACATGCTAATTCATGCTAGAAACATGCTAGTAACATGCTAATTCATGCTAGAAACATGCTAGTAACATGCTAATTCATGCTGGAAATATGCTAGTAACATGCTAATTCATGCTAGAATCATGCTAATAACATGCTAATTCATGCTAGAAACATGCTAGTAACATGCTAATTCATGCTAGAATCATGCTAGTAACATGCTAATTCATGCTAGAAACATGCTAGTAACATGCTAATTCATGCTAGAATCATGTTAGCAACAAGGTAATTCATGCTAGAATCATGCTAGTAACATGCTAATTCATGCTAGAATCATCCTAATTTATGTTAGCAACATAATACTTTAGCAACTGCCTAGCAACAACCTAGCAACGCCTTAGCAACCAGTCAGAACACCATAGCAACCACCTAGCAACACCTTAACAATGACCTAGAATACCATAGCAACCGCCTAGCAACTACTTAGCAACCACCTAGCAACCACTCAGAACACCCTAGCAACCACCTAGCAACACCTTAGCAACCACCTAGCAACACTTTAGCAACCGCCTAGCAACACCTACCAAGAAACATGCCAATCTATACTAGAAACATGCTAACATATATGTACTTATCTATGCCGACTGTTTCAAACTTCATAAAAACTGCTTCAGTTATTTACACTTTAAAACGACTTCAAACTTTTAGACTCGGCTTTTCAAGCCACCATAAAGTTTGTCCTCAAACTTTAATATCTAGTTATTTGTTGTTCCTAAAACTTAAAAGTATTTTCCCACAATATGTGTCAAAATAAGATTTGTCACCAAAAATGATTTCGTTTGCAGAAGTAAAAAGAAAGTTGTGGTCAAATTAAGACTCAAAATCACCCCAGAGTGGATGAAAAGAGACCCAACAGCTCACCAGGGTTTAACATCTGTTGCGCATTGCCTAAATGTAAGTGTGGATCTCTGTGACAGTGAAGCGAAAGTGATAATCATCATAATGAATTATTCAGCAGGTCGAATAGGGTTCAGGGCACGTGTCCAGAATCAGTCCAGTTATACAGTCATTATTGACTCCGGCAGCTCTTAACAGGGTTGTAGAATTGTCTCATTAAAGCCTCATTCGTTCCTGTTTGTTTAACCTCTTGCTCATTTGCCTGTGTGTGTGTGTGTGTAGGCACTCGAGGAATCTGTTTGCTCACACTCGCACAATCTGACTTTGTTCTTGTGGTCCGACTGGTTGTTCTGGCTGCCTGTACCTGTGGCCATCGGCACGTCATCTAGAATATTCCAGACATTTTTTTACAAACAATGTAGCTGATGTAAATGCTAAACTTAACGGCGACTGGTTTCTCCAGTTTTTGTTTTGTTGACAGGTGTTCACCTCCATTAGTAATTACATTTTTCATACGTCATTATGAAAATCTAATGTCCTTTTTTTGTATTTTCTTGGAAATCTTTAACATTTTGTTTATGTAATTTAATATTGTTAATCAAATATATATTTAACTTTTATTTTGTAATTTCTAATATCTCCAACTAAACAATTTTTTAAAATATGTTTAATATGTTTAAAAAATATAAGAAATATTTGATTAAAAATAAGGGTGATGCAGTGGCGGAGTAGGTAGTGCTGTCGCCTCAGAGCAAGAAGATCGCTGGTTCGAGCCTCGGCTGGGTCAGTTAGCAATTCTGTGTGGAGTTTGCATGTTCTCCCTGCATTCGCGTGGGTTTCCTCTGGTTGCTCCGGTTTCCCCCACAGTCCAAAGACATGCGGTACAGGTGAATTGGGTAGGCTAAATTGTCCGTAGTGTATGAGTGTGAATGAGTTTGTATGGATGTTTCCCAGAGATGGCTTGCAGCTGGAAGGGCATCCGCTCTGTAAAAAAATGTGCTGGATAAGTTGGCAGTTCATTCCGCTGTGGCGACCCCGGATTAATAAAGGGACTAAGCCGAAATGAATGAATGAATGAATGATTGATTAAAAATATTGAATAAAAAAGTTAGTCAAATATTAAATAAATAAATAAATAAATAAATAAATAAATAAATAAATAAATAAATTAATTAATTAATTAATTAATTAATTAATTAATTAATTAATTAATTAATTAATTAATTGTTTGTTTGTAATTCCCAATAGGTCATGAACATTTTTGGCCATTTCTAATAGGTCTTCAAGAGTTTTTTGTAATATGTCTAACAATTTTATTTGTAATTTGATATTGTTATTGGGATATTGATATATCTTAAACATTTATCTTTTTGTCATTTCTAATGTCTTTAATATTTTGTTTTTGTAATTTGACATTTTTAATCAAGCATGTCTTTAACACTTGTTTGTTGGGCTGGGCGATATTGCAAAAAAAATTATCACTATCATGTTTCATATCATTCAATGTAGATATTAATTGAATATTTTTAAGAATCCGTTCAGGAATAATAGGATTTTTCTTTTATTTAACCACTTTATTTAATTTTACAAACATTACTAAAGCAACTAAATTAAAAACTCAAAACCAAAAATATTTAAACAAAATATCTGATCTCTTTATAATAAAATAAACATAAGTGTTAAAGAGACTCTTAAACCTGATAAATAAAATAAGTGTGTGCGATGGTAAAGTGTAAATACTGAACAATCAAAGCAAACTTTAAAGTGTACAGTAAACCTCAAACTCTGTTAACAATGCAAATTATGATGATCAAATCTGAGCTTACAGGTAAAGGAACTAACCATCATTAATCAAACACTTACTTCAACGTTACAAATTGTGAAGTTGAAGGACTACATTGCCCCTACACTAAAAACTCTTTTGCATGAGGAGCTAGTGGCAGGGATGCACAAGAAAAGAAACCAAAAAGCCACTCTGGTGACATCCTCACATCCTTTTTCATTTACAATCTCCTCACTGCTGCTCGTCACGGCACTCGTTTTCGCATGTGGTGTTATTTTGACCTGAAGCGACAAGGCTCTCCTGGCGTCTCTTGTAACTAGGCGACCATCAACCGTTTCCTTAGAGGATGGCAAATTGTCAAATCGTTGCTTCAGCTCCAATGCAAATTTATGGAGAAAAGTAAAAAGCACCAGTGTTTTGGTGCGCTGTGTTTGTCTGAGGAAATTAGTCTACTGTTACTGAAATGTGTATATTCCATACAAGTGTGAAGCAGATTGGTTAGTTCTACTTACATGAATCGCGGTGCGCTCACGGCATTCAGAAAAGTTTGGTTGTTTCCATTTAGGTGTGATTGGAAAATGTGTGCGCGTCACGTGTTCACCGCTTGCAAAACATGTGCATGTTGCTCCCATATGCACGTCGCGCAAGTGGCGTGGCTCCATTGGAAATGACAAACTGGCACAAGCTTATTGGCATTCCTTCCAAGGCTCGCGCTCAGCATCCACATTTGAATAAAACTACCGAACGTTTTTTTATTGATATTGACAATGGTGTTCGGTCGATAAATATCGATTTTATTGCCCAGCCCTACTTGTTTGTAATTTCTAATAAGTCTTAAACATTTTATTTTGTAATTTGATATTTTTAATCAAATATGCCTTTAAATTTTTCTTTTGTAATTTCTAGTAAGTCTTTAAAAAGATCAAATTAAAAAAAAGTTCAAATATTTGATAAAAAAAATTCTTAATCAAATATTTCAAAGCTTTTTTTTTATTTTAAATATTTTTATTGGTAATTTACAATACGTTTTTTTTTTGTAATATGTCTTTAATTTTTTGGCGTATTAATAAACACATAATAAAAATATATGATCGTAATTCGTTTCATAATACATAAGAAATTGCTAAAATAGGTCGGGTGAAAGAGAGTTTGAAATGTACCTAGATAAACATACCTTAAATGCTTTTTATATTTTAAAAATATAATTCGATTTCCTTAAATGTTTTTTCGTATTTTATATTTTTCAATTTCAATATATTTATTTTGTCAACATGTATCTGTTTACAACTTATTAAATATAGCATATCTGAAATAGATCCATGGTGGGATTGTTGTAGTTGTCATTTTTTTTTTAATTTGTTTATTCGATTTTAATGATTTGACATGTTTTCAAAACCTCTCACCAAATTAGCAATAAAACCAATGACATTTTTCATACCTTATTTGTCAGTGATCCATAAATGATTGAATCTTTAAAGCCATAGGTCACCTAGAAATTAAAATCGTCATCATTTACTCACCCTTTACTTGTTCCAAACCTATTTGAGTTTCTTTCACCAGTTAAACACAAATGAAGATGTTTTGAAAAATGCTGGAAACCTGTCACCAGGTTACAGGTCTTCTGCATTCTTCAAAATATCTTCTTTTGTGTTCAATTGAATCATTGAATAGTGAGTAAAATTAAATTTTTTGGGGTGAACTATCCCTTTAAGGCTTATTAAAATATCTTAAGATGTAGTTTAATATTTAAATTAGACCTTAGTTCCTATTTTTCAGTAATGTTCTCATTGCTGTAATGTAGGATGTGCTCTTCCTGTACATTCCTTCTGTAAACAGACAGTCATGTGTCGTCTATTGTTTGGAAAGACCTGGATTATCCTGTGACTCATTGCACAGTGTTGTCGTTGCACTTTCAGTTATGAGCGTGCTGAAAGTCTGTCTTTTTGTTATGGCGGCTGACGGCTGTATAGATGCGCCTGCTGTTTGCTGTCTTTTATCCATCCTTTTTCAAAAATTGTTTACTACATAAAAAAATCAACTACAAGAATACACCACCTGACAAAAGTCTTATCACCTATCCAAGTTTTAGGAACAACAAATAATAACTTGACTTCTAGTTGATCATTTGATATCAGAAGTGGCTTTTATAAAAGGCAAAGGCCTCTAGATTACGCTTATTTGACCAAAATTAAACATGATCATGCCTTGATTTTTATTGATTTAATTCGGACAGTAAGGTGTGACTTTGCTAAGACTAAAGTCTTGTCACTAAACAGAAATAATGTCCAGTATAGAATATGTCGTCATGCTGCAGTGGAAACAGAATGAATATTGTGTATGAGTCCCATAAGCTTGGAGGACTGCATCCATACATCTCTGCAATGACTCAAACAACTTATTAATAATCTGGAATGGCAAAGAAAGCATTCTTCCAAATGTATTCAGGTATACAGTAAATAAATAATCAAATGTAAAATAATACAGCATAGTCTTCGTTTTATAAACAATTCCATAAAATGAATCGTTATTAATATTTCAAAGTAACAAATGATACACTGTAAAACTCAATAAGTTAAGGGACATCAAACCGTTTGAGGAAACTGATTGCGACAAACCATTTGAGTTAAAAAAACTACTCTTAATGAGTACTGTGAACTTAATCCATCTGATTAAATGAAGCAATTTGAGCTCAGTAAAACCCAATAAATGAAGAGAACTCAAACCAGCTGAGTACTGTAAAACACAATAAGTTAAGCAACATCAAACCGTTTGAGGAAACTGATTGCGACAAACCAATTGAGTTAAAAACGAATCTATACGAGTACTGTGAACTTGATCCATTTGAGTAAACAAAGCAATTTGAGCTCAGTAAAACCCAATAAATGAAGAGAACTCAAACCAACTGAGTACTGTAAAACACAATAAGTTCATAATCAAATGTAAAATAATACAGCATAGTCTTCGTTTTATAAACAATTCCATAAAATAAATCATCATAAATTTTTCAAAGTAACAAATCATACACTGTAAAAGCCAAAAAGCCAAAAGTTAAGGTAACTCAAACCGTTTGAGGAAACCTCATGCCACAAACCATTTGAGTTAAAAAAACTACTCTTAATGAGTACTGTGAACTTAATCCATCTGAGTAAACGAAGCAATTTGAGCACAGTAAAACCCAATAAATGAAGAGAACTCAAACCAGCTGAGTACTGTAAAACCCAATAAGTTAAGCAACATCAAACCATTTGAGGAAACTGATTGCGACAAACCAATTGAGTTAAAAACGAATCTATACGAGTACTGTGAACTTGATCCATTTGAGTAAACAAAGCAATTTGAGCTCAGTAAAACCCAATAAATGAAGAGAACTCAAACCAACTGAGTACTGTAAAACCCAATAAGTTCATAATCAAATGTAAAATAATACAGCATAGTCTTCGTTTTATGAACAATTCCATAAAATAAATCGTTATTAATTTTTCAAAGTAACAAATGATACACTGTAAAACCCAAAAAGTTAACGTAACTCAAATCGTTTGAGGAAACCTCATGCCACAAACCATTTGAGTTAAAAAACTAATCTTAATGAGTACTGTGAACTTAATCCATCTGAGTAAACGAATCAATTTGAGCACAGTAAAACCCAATAAATGAAGAGAACTCAAACCAGCTGAGTACTGTAAAACACAATAAGTTAAGGGACATCAAACCGTTTGAGGAAACTGATTGTGACAAATCATTTGAGTTAAAAAATGAATCTATATGAGTACTTTGAACTTGATTCATTTGAGTAAACAAAGCAATTTGAGCTCAGTAAAACCCAATAAATGAAGAGAACTCAAACCAACTGAGTACTGTAAAACCCAATAAGTTAAGCGACATCAAACCGTTTGAGGAAACTGATTGCGACAAACCATTTGAGTTAAAAAACTAATCTTAATGAGTACTGTGAATTTATTCCATTTGAGTAAACGAAGCAATTTGAGCTCAGTAAAACCCAATAAATGAAGAACTCAAACCAGCTGAGTACTGTAAAACCCAATAAGTTCATAATCAAATGTAAAATAATACAGCATAGTCTTCGTTTTATGAACAATTCCATAAAATGAATCATTATTAATATTTCAAAGTAACAAATGATACACTGTAAAAGCCAAGAAGTTAAGGGACATCAAACCGTTTGAGGAAACTGATTGCGACAAACCATTTGAGTTAAAACAACTAATCTTAATGAGTACTGTGAACGTATTCCATCTGAGTAAACGAAGCAATTTGAGCTCAGTAAAACCCAATAAATGAAGAGAACTCAAACCAGCTGAGTACTGTAAAACTCAATAAGTTAAGCGACATCAAACCGTTTGAGGAAACTGATTGTGACAAATCATTTGAGTTAAAAAAATGAATCTATATGAGTACTGTGAACTTGATTCATTTGAGTAAACAAAGCAATTTGAGCTCAGTAAAACCCAATAAATGAAGAACTCAAACCAACTGAGTACTGTAAAACACAATAAGTTCATAATCAAATGTAAAATAATACAGCATAGTCTTCGTTTTATGAACAATTCCATAAAATGAATCGTTATTAATTTTTCAAAGTAAATGATACACTGTAAAAGCCAAAAAGTTAACGTAACTCAAATCGTTTGAGAAAACTGATTTCTACAAACTATTTGAGTTAAACTAATATATACGAGTACTGTGAACTTACTCAATTTAAGATGAAGTAACGAGGTATTTAATTAACTCATTACCTTCAACACTGAGTTCAAAACTCTTTTCAAATGAGTAGAATGAACTTTCAGTAGATTTTAAGTTAGCTACACTCATTTCATTTGATGAAGTTGACTGTTGGGTTTCACAGTGTACATTTTCTTATGTCTGAATGCTTTTAAAAGCCACACACAGTCACAGGCCAACACTTTTAAAATGATCAGTTATAATCCAGACTCAACATTGCGTATACTTGCGATGTGACTATTGCAAATGATCACATTGCGGTATCGGTGCTGACGAGATATATTGTACAGCCCTAATGTGAGTACATGAAATATCTAACAGTGCAGGCCAATAAAAAAAAACCATTACAACTAACCGAAACACACGAACGAGCACAGATAACGATGCCCTGGAATCCAGCCACATGCAAATAACTACGATACGGTGTAATGTCTCGCTATGTGTTTGTTTGCATGTCGGTCTGAGTGTGCGAATACAATCAGAGGGATTTAAGAATGAACTGCTGCCCACCACAGAATAGGTCGTTTTATGGGTCAGTCTGTTAGTTTGTTGGACCGATTCCATGTCTGTTTATTTTGGTACGCGGTTTATGTATCTTGGAGGCATTCGTGAAACTTTGTTATCACTTTGATTGCTAAAAAAACACACGCTTGTGTTTACCAGTCCACACGGGTCGAGGCATGAGGGTGGTGGGCTTTGCTTTGACAGGACAGTATTTCTATGAACAAATCACTGTGGATACTTTAGCTCAGTATCTTTAAATCTTCACGATCTCAACGCTGAAGAATTTCTGTAATCATGTACATTCTTAAAGCAGTGGTTCACCCAGAAATCAAACGTCATTAATCATGTCGCTCTAAACCTGTATGAATTTGAAGAATGTTACCGGGACAAATTAGGCCTGTTTCTCATACAGTGTTGTTCTATGAGCACACAAGTCATATAGAGCTAGTCTTGTACTTTTATTGCGACTATTTTTAGTCGTTTTAATGAATCACAAGATCTGCTAAACATTAAGAAATATAGTAATAGAGCAAAATAGTCAAGAAAAACATCTTATATATATAGTGCTCAGCATAGATGAGTACCCCCCATTTTGAAAATTTATATTTTTATCAATTTCTCAGTGAATATAGGTCATATTTTGGTGCATTTGATCAAAACAGATTTAATAAATGGATATATTTATTAAAATAATATTTTAGTCACTGGACGTCTTTATAAATAGAAAGCTAATACATCTAAATTCATGCAAAATATTAGGAAAAAAATGACAAACTACAAGATTTCAGCAAAACTTTATACTTTATTTGTTTCTCATGAATTTTGCTCTTTAAAAAATATATATTAAATATATTTTTACTATTATTTTACTCATTTTAAATCATTTTTGTAAGTTATTTAGTTAGATTAGCTCCAGATTTGGCTTCAGTACTGACTAATATAATGTATATGCACAATTGTAATACTGTAAAGTCTCATATAGAAAATATTAATCTATATAAGAGATTTGTGAAGAGTGTGCTCGTATATGCAAATATACAGTATATGTATCCATTTCTCATTGAATATAGTAAATAAATATCTGTAAATATCACCATAGCTTCTACTTTTGCTGATATTGCACTCCTGGTTTGATCATTTCGTTGCTTTGTACTTGTATATGTGTAATGACATTAAAGTTGAACCTAGTCTAATATAGGTCATATGTTATCATACGTTTGAACAAAGCAGATTTATTAAATGGATATATTTATTAAAATAATATTTTAGTCACTGAAAGCCTTTATGAATAGAAAGCTAATACATTTAAAATCATGCAAAATATTGGGAAAAAAATGACAAACTACAAGATTTCAGCAAAACTTTATACATTATTTGTTTCTCATGAATTTTGCTTTTTAAAAAATGTATATTAGATATACTTTTACTATTATTTTACTCATTTTAAATCATTATCGTAAGTTATTTAGTTAGATTAGCTCCAGATTTGGCTTCAGTACTGACTAATATAATGTATATGCACAAATATAATACTGTAAAGTCTCATATAGAAAATATTAATCTATATAAGAGATTTGTGAAGAGTGTGCTCGTATATGTAAATATACAGTATATGTATCCATTTCTCATTGAATATAGTAAATAAATATCTGTAAATATCACCATAGCTTCTACTTTTGCTGATATTGCACTCCTGGTTTGATCATTTCGTTGCTTTACTTGTATATGTGTAATGACATTAAAGTTAAACCTAGTCTAATATAGGTCATATGTTTTTGTGCATTTGAACCAAACAGATTTATTGAATGGATATATTTATTAAAATAATATTTTAGTCAATGGACGTCTTTATAAATAGAAAGCTAATACATTAAATTCATGCAAAATATTGAAAAAAAAAATTATAATTTTTTTTGACATTTAATATGACATTTTTAACATATAAATTTGGATGTATTAATTTTTGGGCCGTTATCGTAAGTTATTTTGTTAGATAAGCTCCAGATTTGGCTTCAGTGACTAATCTAATGTATATGCACACAAATAATATAAATGGATCAACCTGATATTGTTTGAATGACCGGGCACGTCCAGTTATCTCACACACTACGCCACCTTTTCCTGTTTACATGAAATGAGTCTTTGTTCACTCGGCTGCGTCTGAATTTGCCAGAAATCTCTCTCTCTCTCTCTTTTTCTCCATCTCATGTTATACCTCATTTCCCCTCCAGATAATGATCGAGTTTTGCCCCGGAGGTGCGGTCGATGCCATTATGTTAGGTAAGACCTGTATCTCTTACTGCTTCCCCCACAGTTATGTCCTTATTTTTATAGAAGCCCCCCTGCTGTTTCTTTTTGATGGTCCTGGTTATTAGCCCATGCCTGAGTGCCCCCCCCCCCCCCCCCCCCCCCGAGTTTAAATAGGATATTGTATTATTTTATTATTTCTGTGTAATTTTTTGTAAAGTAAAATCAAATGAAATGACTTAAAATAAAATAAAATAAAATAAATTTAATTAAAAATAAAAATAAATGAATTTAAAATTCAATTAATTAAAATAAATAATATTAAATTAAATTAAATAATTAAATGTCCTTATTTTTTGAAGGTAAAATCAAATGAAATTAAGTAAAATTAAAAAATAATTATAATGAAATAAAAATTATTATTATATGTTCTTTTTGGACTTAAAATAAAATTAATTAAAATTAAATACAATTAAATTAATTAAAGAAATGAATTAAAATGAAATGACTTACAAAAAAATTAAATAATGAAAAATAAAATTAAATATGTGCATGTCCTTATTTTTTTATTAAAAAATAAATAAATAAAATGAATTTAAAAAAATAAAATTAATAAAATAAAACGAACTGAAAGTATATGAAATGAATAAGGATAGAATGATATCAAATTAAATAATTGCATGTCCTTATTTTTATAGAAGCCCCTGCGCTTTGCTTTTGATCTTCCTGTTTGTTAGCTCGTGTTTTAGTGGGTAAACTCATCTTTTTTTCTTCTTCTTTTTCCTGCAGTTTAAACAGGATATTGCATTATTTCGGATGTTCGTGATTGAGGCAGTCAAGGGCACTCAGAGTTCATTGCCTTTGGTTACACTGCATTGCTTTTATCCAATAAGAATCTGCTTTGACCTGCAGGTTTATTTGAAATCAGAAGAACTTTCATTTTAAATTGTAAAAAAGAACATTTATTGGCATATAATATAATATAATATAATATAATATAATATAATATAATATAATATAATATAATATAATATAATATAATATAGTATAATATAATATAATATAATATAATATAATGTAATGTAATGTAATGTAATATAATGTAATATAAATGTAATGTAATGTAATATAATATAATATATTATAATGTAATAAAATTTAATATAATGTAATATAATACAATTTAATATGATGTAATATAATATAATATGATGTAATATAATGTAATGTAATGTAATGTAATATAATATAAAAATAATGTAATGTAATATAATATAATATAATATTATATTATATAATATAATGTAATGTAATGTAATGTAATATTCCAGGTAAAGTCTGGAATTGTAATACATTTTTTGATTCTGGTTTCAGTTCTGTCTGTTTTGTAAAGTAACATGAAATAAATTGAAAAAAGTAAAGTGAAATAAAATAAAATGAATCAAAATTAAATTAATTAAAATGAAATTAAATTAATCAAAATAAAAAAATAAAGTGAAGTGAATCAAAATTAAATGAATTGAATCAAAATTAAATTGTGAATCTAAAAAATAAAATAAAATAATTGAGTCTTGAAAATTGCATTTTTTAAAGTTTCAGTTCTGTCTAATATTTTTAAGTAAAAAAAAGTAAAGCAAGGCAAGATTTTATTTTATTTTATATTTTATATTTTATATATTTATTTTATTTTATTTTATTTTATTTTATTTTATTTTATTTTATTTTATTTTATTTTTAATTTATTTTATTTTATTTTATTTTATTTTATTTTTTATTTTATTTTTTTTATTTTATTTATTTATTTATTTTTTTTTTTTTAAATTTTTTATTTTTTTTAGGTTTCAGTTCTTTCTAGAATTCTTTGAGGTAAAGTAAAACGAAATTACTTAAAATAAAATAAAATTATATAAAATGGATTAAAATGAATTAAAATTTATTAAATTAACTAATTGCAGGTAAACTCAGGAATTGTTATACATTTTTTGTATTTTTCTAGTTTCAGTTCTGTTTAATATTTTGCATAGTAAAGTCTAATAACTCTGGTTCTGTTAAAATGATCAACCATCTAATGCAATACAATACAATATATAATGGTCAAGAAAGTTTTTGGTGTTTATTTTTTTTGTGGATGTCTGTGTGTGTCTTTAGAGTTGGACCGGGGTCTTCAAGAACCCCAAATCCGGGTGATCTGCAAGCAAATGCTGGAGGCTCTTCAGTACCTACACAGCATGAAAATCATCCACAGAGACCTGAAGGCTGGAAACATTCTCCTCACACTGGACGGAGACATTAAACTAGGTTTGTACATCAGTGGGTCAGTCCGACTGAACATCTGATTTCAGTCAGGTGTGGTTAGAAACTGACAAAATTAATTTTTGTACTTCTCAGGAAAGGTTCACCTCAGGATGAAGGCTATTATATTTTCAAGAACATATACAGTTGAAGTCAGAAGTATTAGCCCTCCTGAATTATTATTAGCCCCCTGTATATTTTCCCCCCAAATTCTGTTTACAGGAAGAAGAACTCATTTCTACTAAATTTCTTTCATCTTTGCCATGATGGCATAATATTAGACTAGATATTTCTCAAGATACTAGTATTCAGCTTTAAGTAACAATTAAAGGCGTAACTAGGTTAATTAGGCAAGTTAAGGCAAGTAATTAGGAAAGCCATTGTATAACAGTGGTTATACAAAATATTGCTTAAGCGGGCTAATAATATTGACCTTATAATGTTTTTAAAGAAAACAAAAACTGCTTTAATTCCAGCCAAAATAAAACAAATAAGACTTTCTCCAAAAGAAAAAATATTATAGAAAATACTGTGAACGTTTCCTTGCTCTGTTAAACATCATTTGGAAAATATTTAAAAAATAAAATCATATACAAATAAAAAATATTATAAATAATATTATACAGAAAAAGAAACAAAAAGCATTATAAACAAACAAAAAATAACCCAACAAAAATGTAGACAAAAAAAAAACAAACGACAAAAATATTTACAGAAAAAGAAACGAAAACCAATATATATATTAAAAAAATAAAAAAATTAAAAAAAAAAAAAAAAAAAAAATATATATATATATATATATATATATATATATATATATATATATATATATATATATATATATATATATATATATATATATATATATATATATATAGAAAAAGAAACAACCAAACATTCACAGAAAAATACAACAAAAATGTAGACAGAAAAAGTAACTATAAAGAATATATACAGAAAAAGATACATCAAAAATGTAGACAAAAAAACAATATTCAATAAAAGAAACAATAAAAATAATTATGTATATATACATACGCACAGTTGAAGTCATAATTATTAGTTACTAGATCTTCTGTATATATTGTTTTTTTTGTGTATATATATTTTGCTACTATATTGTCTATTTTTGTTGTTTCTTTTTCTTTATACAGTATATATATATATATATATATATATATATATATATATATATATATATATATATGTATGTATATATATATATATATATATATATATATATATATGTATGTATATATATATATGTATGTATATATATATATATATATATATATATATATATATATATATATATATATATATATATATATATATATATGTATGTATATATATGTATATATATGTGTGTGTATATATATATATATATATATATATACACATACTGTTCATACATACATACATACATACATACATACATACATACATATATACATACATACATACATACATACATACATACATACATATATATATATATATATATATATATATATATATATATATATATATATATATATATATATATATATATATATATATATATATATATACTGTATAAAGAAAAAGAAACAACAAAAATAGACAATATAGTAGCAAAATATATATACACAAAAAGAAACAAAAAACTCAATGTATACAGAAGATCTAGCTAAAATATAAACAATAAAAATAACAAAAAAATAATTTATGCAGAAAGAAACAACAATAAAATATACAGAAAAAGAAATGACAAAAATATAAACAGAAAAAGAAACAAAAAAATACATATATATACAGAAAAACCCCTAAAAATATAAAGAAAACGAAACAACAACAAAAAAACTATATATACAGAAAAAAGCAAATAAAAAACAACATTAAAAAAAGCTATTTTGTTGATTGTCTAATTATGATTGCTAATAAACTGTCTTGAAAGCGATTTTCGCTTGTTTATTATATTTTGAATGAACTGTTACTTTAAAATGTTGTCTAGTTAGACACGGAGCATAAGTCTGACCTTTGGTTGAGCGTCTTGTGCTTGTGCCATTGCTGGATCTTTTACTAATTCTTTTGACCTCTTTCACCTTTACACACACACACACACGCACACACACACACACACACACACACACACACACACACCGTCTACATTTCTCTGAAACCTTTGGATTGTGTTGGACAGGTTGTTTTGTAAAGTGCCACAGTTTGCCAACGACTGCTTTCTAATATTTCATTCCCCTTCTCTACTCCAGTCTCACTGGCTTTAGTAACGCAACGAGAGAAGGATTCCCTCTGAATGCTGCTTAACATGTGACTGAATGTGGCTTTATTATGTGTTGGTTAATGCTTCTCCAGAATGTCAGGCCAAGAGATACTAGAGTGTCTGGCCTTTACAGCTTCCTGTGAGAGAAAATACTTCAGCTTCAAACACACACAGCTTATATATAGGGTTTCATTATGTTATAACGAACACATTGACATCTATCCAAACCTTGCTTTTGCTAAATTAACCAATCAGTAATACTCCTTTATCCAACATTTCTGAGAAATTTAGATGCATAAAGCAGCAAAGGGATGTTTTCATCCACTCTGGGGTGATTTTGAGTCTTAATTTGGCAATAGCTTTCTCTGTTTCAGCTAGCAGAATGATTTTTGGTGACAAATAATATTTTGACGCATATTTTGAGAAAATGCTTTGCTTTTTTTAAAAATTTAACTCACCGATATAGGCATGGGCCGGTATACGATTCCGACGTTATGATAAACTTGGATAAAAATATTACGGTACCACGGTATTGTGATTACCGCTCTAAATTACACTGTAAAAAATAAATTGTTGAGAAAACATATAAAAACAAGGCAACTTGATGCAGTAAGAACTTTGGGTTGTCTCAAAAACTGTTTTTTAGTTTTTCTCAGTAACAATATTCTGTTCAGCTAACATAATTTTGTTATTCATGCAATGTTCATTATTGTATTGTACTAACAAAGTCATTCTTGTCACATCAACTGAAGCAACAGTTACTGCAATTGAGTCAATTTATTTTTTTCTGTTTAGTGGATGATTTTTTTTCAAACTTGCAAAATAAGTAATTAGTACTAGTTAGCATATCATCCTGTTTTTATTAATTTACTTAAAAATGACAAACACAAACTTACTACTTCATTCATTCATTTATTTTCCTTTGGCTTAGTCCCTTTATTCATCTGTGGTAACCACAGCGGAATGAACTGCCAACTTATTTAGCATATGTTTTACACAGCAGATGCCCTTCCAACTGCAACCCAGCACTGGGAAACACCCATTCACATTCAGACATCTGTACCGCATGTCTTTGGACTGTGGGGGAAACCAGAACATCCAGAGGAAACCCACCTGAACACAGGGATGCCAACTGACCCAGCTGGGTCTCGAACCAGCAACCTTCTTGCTGTGAGGCAACTGTGCTACCAAGTGTGCCACTGTGTCAACCCTTTTACAAGCAACAGATAAACAAACTTAGCTTTCGATCGTCACATCATGCATACGCGACTTATTTAAATATCAACGTTCCTGTTCAACACTAAAATGTTTGTCCAGAAAACTCAGTTAAACATGTAGACATAACATTTTAGCGGATATTGTTGACATAACATATATTTTGATGTAGATCAATAGTTATTCACAATTCTTAGTATATACGACAGAAAAAGTACAGTGTGCTGAACAAATGGTGACTTTATTTTTTACAGTGTAGATTCTTTTTAAATGTCTGGGTTAAAAAATAAATAAAAATCCCTTTTGAACACAATATATTTTATTTTGAGAAACATTTAAAGGGCACATAGGTTACCCCTTTTTTCCAGATTTAAGATAAGTCTTTTGTGTCCCCAGAACGTGTCTGTACAGTTTGAGCTCAAAACAACCATCAGAGTATTTGTTATAGCTGCCTGAAGTGTCTATTACAGCCGGTAAAACTTGGTTGCTGTTTTTTTGTACTGGCCCTTTAAGGCTAGTCCTCCCTGCCCACCGTTCCCACGTGCCTGTCAGCAACATGCCTCAATCGCCGCCCTCGGCTGCCTCAGGAAGCAGATCTCACATCGCGTTTGTGAGAAATACTACAGTAAGAACTTTACCCATCAGTATTTGATGCAGTTTTTTTTTTTTGTTGAAACCATGAGTCACACAAAAAGTCGTTACATAGTTCACGCGCACACACAGCGAGGACACGCACACACACAGAGAGAGAGAGAGAGCCCGCGCGCGTTTAGCTTCGCACTCTGTTTGCACGCATATGTGTCAGGATACAGGTTAATCCTCACTTCTGTATGGATATCTCTTATGTTGATGTACAAAATAAACCTGATTTAACGTCCACAAACCGCAATTGAAGCGTCTTCCTTTATAATTGTTTTGACACGCGGCTGTGCTGATGAAGTGAATCTGAAGTGAATCGCTATAATTCATGACACACGTGCTGTTTTAAAACATTTAAAACTTGTAAAACTCACTCTTGATCACGTTTGATGATGATTGATGATCCTAGCGAACTGAACAGAGCTTTTATTCCCGGTTGCTTTGCGCTCGTCCTCTCTTGTTGATAGGATTGTACACGTGACCACCGGGACATGTTAATACGCAGCTGTCAATCATTTCGGTGAGCAGGGGGACTGCACTCCTACGTAAAGTTGTGGTCGATCTGAAAACCGCTCCAATTGGTCCACCGTTTTTATGTTGTTAAATTTGAAAAAAAAGGACTGGGTGTGTTTATATCACCACAATTTGACCGTCTATACACTATACCTACACACATGCCTGTCTAAACAGCTTTAAAAGTTTTTCACCGTAGGTGCCCTTTAAAATATTTTGGTATAGTAAACTTCATTTGTTTCAAAAACACAGGTTTCTTCACCATTTAAACGGCATCTTTGGATATCTCTTCTGCTGGAGATACTGCTGTCCTAAAGAACCAAAAACAAAAAAAATTGTACATAAATAAAAAAATCTTACTCGTACCTTAGGAACGGTATTACACAAAATTTTTCGGTTTTAAAACCTTTATTTTTTAAACCGCGGTATACCTTCAAAACGGTTATCGTCCCATGCCTACACCGATACATTATGGGCAAATTAACTACCCTTTTGATATGTTCAGGATGAAAACATCCACTAAATCAAACTGCTGTAAAAATGCATCAGAATAAATTTATTTTTCTTGTATAAATCTGTTAATCAACCTCCGTCCTGATCAAAACTACTAAATTGCTTTGGAAATTACAGGATTTTAACTCTTTAATTGCCAAATTCATAAATGATGTCACTGATTTGGTGGGGAAAAACACACACAAGATGACAAATTTTCAATATAAAAAGTAACTGTAGACTGAATTTTCTTAACCTTTTATCACAGTCTTGGACATGTGAAACAACATCGCCTTTTTGATTCATTATTTTTGATTGATTTTAATTTTTCTCTCTAATTTACTGTTGGGGCTGTTTTTGCCCCATTGACTTTCATTATAACCGCATTTTTTTGATTACAAAACCATGACACCATATAATCGTTCATTTTTGATTGTTGGTGGTTTACCCTCTTTGGAAGAGGTACAATTTGTCATTTTTACTGTTGATCATTAGTTGGCACCATTGACTATTTAGATAGGCCTGTGCAAAACAGAAGCTTAGTTTCTGGATTGCATATAGGGTATAACAGCAATTTTAAATGTGTGTATGTGTGTCTCTGAGTGTGTGAGAGTGACCTTTACGCACTTACCTTGATGTGTCTGAGAAAATCAAAATAAGCATCTCAGCTCTCAGAACTACATGGAGTAAACAAAAACAAAGACATCATATGTGCTTATAATGGAAGTCAGTCGGGCAAAAAAAGCCACCAACAGTAGATTAGGGAGAAAAAAATAAAAATCTTGCAATGCATCAAAACCAGTGTTATTATTAATCTTTCACATTTCCAAGACTTAGATAAAAATAAAAAAACAAATCCAGTCCACAGTTACTTTATGTATTGAAAATACATTTTGTGTGTTTTTTTTTCACCAAATCAGTGACATCATTTATGAATTTGGCTATTAAAGAGTTAAAATCATGTAATTTTCTAAACAATTTAGTAGTTTTGATCAGGATTCAGGTTGATCAACAGATTTAGGCAAAAAAAAAGGCAAAATATTTATCTGATGCATTTTTACAGCAGTTTAATTCAGTGGATGTTTTATCTTCAACATAGCAAAAGGGTAGTCAATTTAAACAGTGCACAAGGAGTTAATTGAACAAAAAAACTAAATTATGCACTCAAAAAAAATGACTCGATGTTTGTTTAAACCACTTATTTAAAATGAGTTGGAACAACACATTTCCCAGTGCTGGGTTACAGCTGGTAGGGCATCCGCTGCATAAAACGTATGCCTGAATCGTTGGCGGTTCTTTCCCTTGTGGTGACCCCTGATAAATAGAACTAAACCTAAGGAAAATAAATAAATGTATGAATGAATATATGAAACAACTAAATTCTTAATTTTTTGGGGGGGGGATAGCATAATTGTTTTATGTTTAATCCACTTAAATTTGTAAAAAAAATAATAATAATAAAGTGAACTTAATTGATTTGTGTTGGGTCAACATAAAGGAATTATGTGGAACCCAGCACTTTTTACAGTGTTTAGATTATTAGCATCTGAATTAACACAGCAAATATAAAAGTATGTATCTACTTTACATGTACAGTAATACTGATAAAATGTAATATGTAAATATATTCCACATTATTAATAATAATATCTGTTGTTCTGCCTTTTGTTACAGCTGATTTTGGAGTTTCTGCCAAAAACACCAAAACTCTCCAAAGACGAGACTCTTTTATTGGGACGCCTTATTGGTAAGTGCTATAAATCCAGCGACATGTGATTAAAATCTGTGAGTTTTTGTCCTAAAATTCTGCTACGGGATGTGTGAAATTTCTATTTTAAAAATGCTTTCAATTTCTGTGACATTGAAATAACAATGACCTCCTCAGGTACTTATTATTGGCTTGATTCAGTGTTAAATGCTGCTAATGTAAATATATAGCAAAACAACAGCATAAACTACTATGACAATGATCACCTCAGGTACTGATTATGGGCATTATTCAGTGTTAAATGCTACCAATGTGAATATAGCAGAACAACAGCATAAACTACTATGACAATGATTACCTCAGGTTCTGATTATGGGTTTATTCAGTGTTAAATGCTACCAATGTGAATATAGCAGAACAACAGCATAAACTACAATGACAATGATCACCTCAGGTACTGATTATGGCCTTTATTCAGTGTTAAATGCTACCAATGTGAATATAGCAGAACAACGGCATAAACTATTATGACAATGATCATCTGAGGTACTGATTATGGGCTTTATTCAGTGTTAAATGCTACCAATGTGAATATAGCAGAACTACAGCATAAACTACTATGACAATGATCACCTCAGGTACTGATTATGGGCTTTATTCAGTGTTAAATGCTACCAATGTGAATATAGCAGAACTACAGCATAAACTACTATGACAATGATCACCTCAGGTACTGATTATGGGCTTTATTCAGTGTTAAGTGCTACCAATGTGAATATAGCAGAACTACAGCATAAACTACTATGACAATGATCACCATCAGATCTTGAAAATAAAATAACTAGCAGACGATTTGAAAAGTCAGAACTGTGATTGAGTGCAAACCAACAACATCAGCCACTCACTAGTCTATTAATAATGATAAAGAGGTTTAATATGTATTAATTAGATTAAAAACCATTTCGTTGGGAGTGCAATGGCTGGTTTTGAAACGTTTCTGTCATGTTGCGTCGCTTTTGGTGCAGAGAGACAAATTGCTTGTCGCTGGAATCTTGTCGCATGTTGTTAGGGCATAGTGTTATGGTCATTTAAGAACAAAATATAGCATACTTGGTAAGTGCAGTTAATGCTGCTTAAGGATGATCAGATTAGAACTTTTCAGGATTAGCTAGCATTGTCATATAATATTGGACAGGTTGTGTCAACACAGTCTCGCGGCAATTCATCACTTTTTGATTTAGTGGCCAATTCGGATAAATTCATATTTTTTAATAAATAATAAAAATATAAATATAATAAATATATTTTTAAAATTTTATTTGTACAGTTTAGAACGATTTGCTCATCCCCCAGTGATGGTTGGGTTTAGTGGTGGGGTTTTGTGCCACGCCTCCTTTTTAACATCGTTCATTTCCATATGACTGAATTTGTACGAATTAGCCACTAAACTGACAAAATGTAAAATAATTATGTTAACTCATGAGATCAGCCTTGTTGTGTTGTAAACTAACAACATATTATGTTTAAAAGCTTGTATTTACATAAAGATTTAAGTTATAAATGTGCACTGTGCATATTGATTTTGTATGTACATATAAATACAAACAAACATGTATTTCTGAGAAAATGTTTAATTATATTTAAAAAAAGAATTATTTATATCTTACACAAATATATATAAATATATTTGCAAATATTTGGTTTTGTGTGTGTGTGTGTGTGTGTATATATATACCAAAAGCCTTCTAAAGGACCCCCCACTCCTTTGGCAACAGAACAAATCAAAACTATAAAAATAATATGTAAAAATGTGTTGAAAATACTCTCAATTAAATGGAACTTAAGAAACAATTAAAAAATAATCAGAAGTTCAAATAATAATGTTAAATGTAACGTTACAAAAAAAAACAACTGAATGAAAAGTCAAAATTAAGAAAAATGTGTTTACATGAGCAAAATTAATACAGACATAGTCAAGACTTAACATTAAAGAAGTGTTTCTTAAACATCAATGCTTCAATGCATGATTTCAACCAAAAATCTAATTTCACTCAATAATATTTAAATTTACATCATCAATGTACATTATTTGCATTATTTAAAATGACAGGTTTGGTGAGATTTCTCATAGAAAGTGATAGAGGACTGATACCATACAGAAGCTCTAAACAATCATTAACTAGAGTACAGATTAAATGTCCTAATATGAAGTGTCTGTCCTACCTTTGTCCTTCTTTCGAGTATACACAGGGGTAGCTATATTAGTGTCTCTGTGTATCTATAAACATTCTATAATTAGCTTGCACTTATTTTGTTTGTCACTGGGTAAAAATATATGTACATTTCAAGCTGTTAATAGGGCAGTGTTTAAAGCCCCTCTTAAAGTAAATCTGGAAACTTTTTAATATTTTGCCTGTTCATTTACATGGCATTTTTGTTTTTACAGTGTAATCCAGTTACTAACGCAGTTACTATTTGTGAGAAGTTACTAGTAACTATAATTAGTTACTTTTATAACAGTGTAATCCAGTTACTAACGCAGTTACTATTTGTGAGATGTTACTAGTAGCTAGACTTAGTTACTTTTATAACAGTGTAATCCAGTTACTAACAAGGTTACTATTTGTAAAAAGTAACTAGTAGCTAGACTTAGTTACTTTTATAACAGTGTAATCCAGTTACTAACGCAGTTACTATTTGTGAGAAGTTACTAGTAGCTAGACTTAGTTACTTTTATAACAATGTAATCCAGTTACTAACACAGTAACTATTTGTAAAAAGTAACTAGTAGCTAGACTTAGTTACTTTTATAAAAGTGTAATCCAGTTACTAACAAGGTTACTATTTGTAAAAAAGTAACTAGTAATTATAATTAGTTACTTTCATAACAGTGTAATCCAGTTACTAACTCGGTTACTATTTGTGAGAAGTTACTAGTAACTATAATTAGTTACTTTTATAACAATGTAATCCAGTTACTAACACAGTAACTATTTGTAAACAGTAACTAGTAGCTAGACTTAGTTACTTTTATAACAGTGTAATCCAGTTACTAACAAGGTTACTATTTGTAAAAAAGTAACTAGTAATATAGTTAGTTACTTTTATAACAATGTAATCCAGTTACTAACTCAGTTACTGTTTATGAAAAGTAACTAGTAACTATAATTAGTTACTTTTATAACTTACTAGTCCAAATATCTAAAAAATCTTAAATCAAGAAACATTTTCTAGACAAGGAAATATTAACAAGATAATAATATTTCAAAATGAAGGGAGTTTTTTTTCTAGTATTATAAATCTTTCTAAATCTTTGCTTTAATCCTAATGTAAAGCAAAAACATGATTGTTTTGCTTGCTACAAGGAAAACTTACTCAATTAGACATATTTCTTAAAACAAGGCAAAAAAAATTTCTTGATTTAAGAATTTTGATATATTTGGATTAGAAACAAGACAAAAACTATAATTTTTACACATTTTTTATTTAATTATTTTTTGCAGTGTCTCTACCTGCTCTAAATTATCTTGTATTTTCAGGATGGCTCCAGAGGTTGTGATGTGTGAGACCATGAAGGATGCTCCATACGACTACAAAGCCGACATCTGGTCACTGGGCATCACACTGATAGAGCTGGCGCAGATAGAGCCGCCCCACCATGAGCTCAACCCCATGAGAGTCCTGCTAAAAATCGCCAAGTCTGAGCCGCCCGGCCTAGATCAGCCTTCCAAGTGGTAAGCCACAAAAAACAAGGGGCTTGTGAGTGACTGCTCAGTATTTAAGTCATTACTGTAAAATTCCTTAAAAACACGAGCTGATCTCAGAGCATAGCTGTGGCTTGCTTTTGTTTAATTTATAACTTTCAACATTTCTAGAGGATGACTGAATGTTGACAAGGAGCGGCCATTTAAAGGAATAGTTCACCCAAAAATGAACATTTACTCACTATACACTCTCCCTCAGGGCGTTCTAAACCTTTGAGCTTTTTTCTGTTCAAATTGACTACCCCTTCGTTATGTTGGGGGCTGTTTTTGCCCCATTGACTTTCATTATAATGACATTTTTTGATTGCACAGCCATGGCACCATATAATCATGCATTCTTGATTGTTGGTGGTTTTCCCTGTTGGAAAGAGGTCAAATTTGCAATTTTGATCATCAGTTGGCAGTATTAACCCTTTTGATAGGCCTGTGCAAACAAGTTTCAGGCTTTTATATGGAGTTCTATGGAGTAAAACAGCAGTTTATAGTGTGTATGCATAGATACATTCGTGAACACTTTATTTTGATGGTCCATTTGAGTATCAGTAGACTGTCTGCTTAATATCTGTTAATACAGTACTGTTCCTTCAACAGACATTTAACTGACTATAAGAAACTTTGCAAGTACATGTCAACTTACACTAACCCTAACCCTAACAGTCTTCTTATAATCTAATGAGAATTAGTTGGCATGTAGATGCAATGTAACTTAAATTCAACAAACGGACCATCAAAATAAAGTGTGACCATGGATTTACTATGTTATGCATGTTATGTTCTGAGAGCTCAGGTGCTTATTTCGATTTTCTCAGACATATCAAGTGCACAAACACATACACTATGCTCCATATAACTCCATTAAAAAGCCAGAAACTAAGGGCTCAATTTTAACAATCTAAGCGCAAAGTCTAAAGCGTATGTTGTGAAAGCATTAAGGGCATGTCTGAATCCACTTTTGCTTTATTAAAGACGGTAAAATACGTTTTGTGCCCTGACGCATGTTCTAACAGGGTTGTGCTTATTCTCTTAACGAGTTCTGGGTGTGTTTTGAGCATAACATGCATTAAACCAATCAGAGTCTCGTCTCCCATTCCTTTTAAGAGTCAGTTATGTCACGTCATGGCTCATTTGCTATTTACATGGCAAACTTAATAAGTGGAAAAACTGAACGCTTCACTAGCAAGAAAACAGTTAAGCAGAGCATCTGCAGCGCGAGGATAAAGAACAAGCCTCCTCCATTTGGCCTCTTTACTTTCTCTTTACTTTTTTCTTTACTTTACTCCTTTACTTTTGTGGATAAGGAAACGGCATTGTAGCCTACGCACTCCACTGAATACATCCATTAGCCTACATATTTATTTTCATTTGTTAAGCACAAAGATTTGATTCAAAACTATGTTAAATAAATGAACAACAGTAGTTATATCCAATAATAGAGTTCTGTCCAAACACACGTCCTACTCTTATACCCCATATGGTGATGCAGACGTCTCCAAAACCCCACAGGTGGACAAATCTAAACATAAATCTAAACATAAATATGCATATAATAAATAACACTGCTACTAATCATAACATACTAATGCTAATTGTCATGAATAAACTGAAAAAAGCCCCCCGACATGGAGGCATGGAAGCAGTGGTTTTTATATTTATGCAGAAAATAATAGTTTTTGTAACATTTTAACCCTTTAATTTTTCATTCATTCATTCATTCATTCATTCATTCTCTTTTCGATTAAGTCTCTTTATTAATCCGGGGTCGCCACAGTGGAATGAACCGCCAACTTATCCAGCACATGTTTTATGCAGCGGATGCCCTTCCAGCCGCAACCCATCTCTGGGAAACATCCATACACACTCATTCACAATCATACACTACGGACAATTTAGCTTACCCAATTCAACAGTACCGCATGGCTTTGGACTGTAGGGGGAAACCGGAGCACCCGGAGGAAACCCACACGAACGCTGGATGAACATGCAAACTCCACACAGAAATGCCAACTGACTGTGTTGCCAATTCTTTTTCATCTGTAAAGATATTTGTGTATTTTAGTTGGTCAATGGCTTGGTCTATTTCAGTTCCTCAAAATAGTAAAGCGCCAACAATGCGCCTTAACACACCTCCTTTATAGACCAGCACACCCATGAGTTTACAAAGTGGCGCAAATGGAATTGCTAATTAAACAACATGGCGCAAAAAATGAAAATTACTGTTGCGCTGGTCTGAAAATAGCAATAAATCGTGCCAAACATGTCTTGTGCCAAGTGTATGATAGGGCCCTAACTCTTTTTTTTTGCACTGCAATTGGTGAGGAAATGAAAAAGAGAATTATTTAACTACATATTAAAGATTAGTAACATTTATACAGTCTTACAATAGTAACCGCTCATAACGCTGAAGTGAACCTCAATGAAAATAACACCCCTGGGTTAGAGGTTTTCAACATTCTTCAAAATATCTTCTTTTGTAAATAAAGAAACTCAAAGGTCTGAAACAATTCAGGAGTGAGTAAATGTGTGAGTAAATGAAAGTGAATAGTTCAAGTGTTTTGTTTATTTCAGGTCAATGGATTTTAACGATTTCCTGAAAAAAGCTTTGGACAGACATCCTGAGACGAGGCCAACCGCTGCTCAGCTTCTAGAAGTAAGGAATTTCACACATAAACTATACGTCACTGGTCCATACACTGGACAACACTGCTCTATACTGCCGTTTAACCCTTGTGTGCTGTTGGGGATGTTTACATACACTCTGGGCTGACTGTGAGCCTTAATTTGGTCACAGCTTTCTCTCGGTTTCAGCAAATGGGATGATTTTTTGCCATCCAATCTCATTTTGACACATATTTTAGAAAAATGCCTTGAAATTTTTCAAAAACTCAACAATACTCTCTGGGCAAATTGACTACCCTTTCGTTATGTTGGGGGCTGTTTTTGCCCCATTGACTTTTATTATACTGACTTTTTTTTATTGCGAAGCCATGACACCATATAATCATGCATGCCTAATTGTTGGTTTTCCCTGTTGGAGAGAGGTACAATTTGTCATTTTTACTGTCGACCATCAGTTGCAATGCAAAGAAAACATCTTTGCCTTCTATAAGGTATATATGTGTATGTATATATATATATATATATATATATATATATATATATATATATATATATATATATATATATATATATATATATATATATATATATATATATATATATATATATATATATATAGAGTGTGTGTGTGAGGGAATCCTTTGTGCAATTATCTTGATATGTTTGAGAAAATCTAAATAAGCAGCTAAGCTTTCAGAATATAATAAACGTAGTAAGTGTATTCATGCACACACATTATAACCTGCTGTTTTATTCCATAGAACATTTTAAATAGGCCTATCTTAAGGGTTAATGCTGCCAACTGGTGATTAACTGTAAAAATGACACATTTGACCTCTTCCCTACAGGGAAAACAATGAAGAAAGCTTAATTATATGGTGTCATGGCTTTGCAAAAATAATGTGATTATACAGTACACAAGGGTTAACACAAGAGCACTTCAAGACTCTATGTAACGCGAGGGAAAGAAAGGACCATAGTAAACCCGAGAACGTCTTATCAAGGCATTCGTGCTTCCTGTCCTGCTAGATGAAGAGGATTACAGCAATTTGCGTTCTTCTTTCAGGAACTTTCTTCAACTCCACCCAGAAATGAGGAACTAAAATGATTATGTAAATGTACTGCTTTTAAGACAGGAGTAGAAGAGTCTTCAATTAATTACTTTAATTACCTCTCACTGAGCATTAAAACGCATTTAGAGTCGGTTTTGTTAACTACATTAAAAAAAAGAAAAGATGAAGACTTATTATTGGATTGTTCATGTTACGAAACAAATTAACCGCTATAAACTTAATGTATTTGCCTTGTAAATATTTGGTAGAATATACTTGATTTTCAAACACAGAAAATGAAATGATAATAATAATGATAATAATAATGATAATGATGGTCACAATAATAACAATGACAACAACAATAATAACGATAACTATAACAATATCAACAATAATAATAGCAATAATAATAACAATAACACCATAAATAATAATAATAATAATAATAATAATGATAATAATGATGGTCACAATAATAACAAGGACAAAAATAATAATAATAACGATAACTATAGCAATGTCAACAATAATAATAGCAATAATAATAACAATAACACCATAAATAATAATAATAATAATAATAATAATAATAATAATAATAATAATAATAATAATAATAATAATAATAACAATAATAATAATAATAATGATAATAATAATAGTAATAATAGTAATAATAATGATAATGATGGTCACAATAATAACAATGACAACAACAATAATAACGATAACTATAACAATATCAACAATAATAATAGCAATAATAATAACAATAACACCATAAATAATAATAATAATAATAATAATAATGATAATAATGATGGTCACAATAATAACAAGGACAAAAATAATAATAATAACGATAACTATAGCAATGTCAACAATAATAATAGCAATAATAATAACAATAACACCATAAATAATAATAATAATAATAATAATAATAATAATGATAATGATGGTCACAATAATAACAATGACAACAGTAATAATAACGATAACTATAGCAATATCAACAATAATAATAGCAATATTAATAACAATAACACCATTAATAATAATAATAATAATAATAATAATAATAATAATAATAATAATAATAATGATAATGATGGTCACAATAATAACAAGGACAACAACACTAATAACTATAACTATAGCAATATCAACAATAATAATAACAATAACACCATAAATAATAATAATAATAATAATAATGATAATGATGGTCACAATAATAACAATGACAACAGTAATAATAACGATAACTATAGCAATATCAACAATAATAATAGCAATATTAATAACAATAACACCATTAATAATAATAATAATAATAATAATAATAATAATAATAATAATAATAATAATAATAATAATAATAATAATGATAATGATGGTCACAATAATAACAATGACAACAGTAATAATAACGATAACTATAGCAATATCAACAATAATAATAGCAATATTAATAACAATAACACCATTAATAATAATAATAATAATAATAATAATAATAATAATAATAATAATAATAATAATGATAATGATGATAATGATAATGATGGTCACAATAATAACAAGGACAACAACACTAATAACTATAACTATAGCAATATCAACAATAATAATAACAATAACACCATAAATAATAATAATAATAATAATAATGATAATGATGGTCACAATAATAACAATGACAACAACAATAATAACGATAATTTAACAATATCAACAATAATAATAGCAATAATAATAACAACAAAACCATAAATAATAATAATAATAATAATAATAATAATAATAATAATGATAATAATAATAATAATAATAATAATAATAATAATAATAATAATAATAATAATAATAATAATAATAATAATAACAATAATAATAATAATAATGATAATAATAATAGTAATAATAGTAATAATAATGATAATGATGGTCACAATAATAACAATGACAACAACAATAATAACGATAACTATAACAATATCAACAATAATAATACCAATAATAATAACAATAACACCATAAATAATAATCATAGTAATAATAATAATGTTAAAAATAATAATATTTATATATAATAGTATAATAGTAACTTTATATGTTACTGCATATAAAGTTACTGCAACTCATGTTCTGATAGCACTCTCTCTTCTGGCCGTTTCATATTACATATTCATTTAACGCTCTGCTGCATATAAAGCAGACAGGTGGCTGTCGGGCTGAAGGTGACATTGATATGCTCTACATGCTATTTAATGAAGAACCGTCTGCTTTGTTCATATCATTGTTTTACTCTGAACGCCACGTTACCGCAATGCTTTTATCTGGGTTGTTTGAAATAATCTCTAAATTCAAGACAGCTTTAATTACAGATGCATCACTGTCATTTTAGGGCATCGCAGGCAGAAATCTGCAGTTTTTTAGCCTATCATTGACTCTAATTATTACAATACAGTTGTTTTCTGCCTGATATGTCTCACGCCTGATATGTGAGACTTGCTTTGTTTACCAAACAAATGGATCTAATTCAATTTGCATTGTAAACCTTGAATAAAAGTTTGAAATTATTTGTTTTATTTATTTATTTTTGTAATGTTTTAGGTTCTTATTTACTTGCCATTCTGCATAAATTGGCAGATTTTATTTAGTTATTTTTTGCATTTATTTTTGTTTTGCTAAATTTTATGCGCAGAAATAGCAAAAAATGTCACAGAATTTGTCTGGTTCTCGGGAAAATGCTAATGGTCTAATCCGATTGAATGGTTTATGCTAAGCTAAGCAAAATGTGCTCCCATCAGACCCGGTGATGGATTCACAAATGGTAAAATTCAGCTGTTTAACTCTAGAAGAAAAAAAAAAAGAGCCTATTTCCCCCAAAAGTGGAGTGTTTCTTTAAATTTGAGTTTGGAAAAGGTGTAAGGAGTAAATGTATAACATGAATCATGAAAATTTGCTGATCTCTAGGCTGATATGGCTAGGAACTATGCTATGATTTCTTCATAATTAAGGAAAACTTTGCTGCCGTACCATGTAATGTCATAGTGAAATTACACATTGCTGTTACCTAGCTGGGGACTATTATCAGGTGCTGCGTAATATCATTGTGTCTGGTGTGGCAGAAAAATTCCTTGATTATTACTCTAGAATGAGAGTATAGTTCCTAGTAATTTCCTAAGTTCTTATGCATTTTGCTGCTTCCCTGGAGGTAAATAGTTGAGTTTTACCACTTTCGAATCCATATCTGGGTCTGTCAGGAGCACGTTTAGCATAAATGATTCAATTACAATAGACCATTAGCATCCTGCTCAACTTTCAAGAAAGAGATTTGATTTTTTTTATTATTTAAAGCTTGACTCTTCTGGGAAATAATGTATAACTAAAATTATGAATAGCTATTTTCAGGTGCTGCGTAATATCATTGTGTCTGGTACGGCTGCAAAGTTCCTTGATTATTACTCCAGAATGAAAGTATAGTTCCTAGACATACAGCCTAGAAAATAGCAACTTTTCATTTTCTGTCGGTCTTAGTACATGATAAATAGAAAAATTATCGAGTCTCTTGAAAGTTATGAGCAAAATGCTAATGGTCTAATCCGATTTAATGATTTATGCTAAGCTAAATTAAAATTGCTCCTGGCAGACCTGGAGATCACCTGAATGGATTCAAAAATGGTAAAACTCAGATAATTAACTCTAGGGGAACAGAAAAATCAGCCCATTTCCAAAAAAATGGAGTGTTCTTTTAAATTTGACTTTGGAAAAGGTGTTAGAACCCTCCC